>NW_025109978.1:196254-298087 GCF_011392965.1 Frieseomelitta varia | reverse complement strand
TATGCGTTATTCACTGTATTTACATTCCTACCAAATTACACTGTACTTACCAAACACGAAAATCGTTCAATCACATCCTCTCCAAAAGCAAGTTTAGGATCGGCCACAAATAAAGAGACAAACACCTCTTAAAAATTAACTTATACTCTCATATTGCCAATAACCTTGTATCATGCGTTATTCACTGTATTTACATCCCTACCAAATTACATTGTACTTACCAAACACGAAAATCGTTCAATCACATCCTCTTCAAAAGCAAGTCTAGGATCGGCCGCAAATAAAGAGACAAGCACCTCTTAAAAATTAACCTAAATCCTCTGAAAATTAACAAAATCCTGTGCCAGTCGATGCTCCATGGTAAAGCACAAAAACTACCACATTCTCTCCAAAAGCAACTGCCCAATTAACCGTCCAACGTTCGAAAACCGAACGACAGTATTGCAGGAAGCTCTTCAAGCTGAAACATCAACGTTGCAACGCTGTTCCCATCGTCCTCTGGCCGCTTAAGCACACTCTGTCCACCTCGCCCGTGACAATTTTCTTCCCGTGGCACCTCGAGACGACGAGCTTCCTCTGCTCTGAGACTTTTCTATCTCCTGTCCACCTTCTTCCATTCTGTTTCTCCTGCGTCTCCTAACTCCCATGTGTGTATGCGCGTACGCGCTCAGAACATATCGTGCGTGTGAGGGAACATCGGTGATCGGTGTGTGGCCGATCTTACGTACTGCGGAGCATGTACACGGCCGGGATGTAAGTACGTACCTACCTACGCCCAGAGGGGATTGAATTACCACCGCGAGCCCCTATGTGGCAACTCTCTTACTTAACCTACCGTCTCGGGAACTGTATCGACACATTTTTCTTCAACGGGGGCGTCCCGCAAGCCGGGGGCCCAGGCCTCGGCTGTTACACAGGCTGCCAGACCTTCTCGTCTCGTATGAATTCGTACGTGTGTGTGTGCGTGTGTGTACGCGCTCCTCTCGCCAAACTTGTCGATTCCTCTCGATCAGAGCTGATCGGTTGGCTAAGGCAAGAAGCTGGCTTAGAAACCAGGGGATAACCGTGCGACAGGTGCTCCACACGCGAGAGAAGATTGTTGCGAGGGAAGCTCAGTTTTGAAAGAGTACGTCTGCATTGAGATTCAGAGCGGAGCGAGATTTTGGAGTGTTTCAGAGCAATTTTCTAAAAGTCACTTCGGTTCCACGAACTGTGAACATGAATTCACATTTCTTTTCGACTTTTCCTGTGTGTGTATGTGTATTCTGTTTCGATTGAAGCTGCTTTTTTTATTGTTGCAGATTGGTTTTAATTCTACCATCTTGGAAAATATAAAATAGTCTGTTTAAATATAGAAAATAAATAGTGTTCTTTAAAGAATTGTCATATTACCATTTTCAATTCTACCATCTTGGAAAGTGGAAAGAAAATAATTTTACAGCATTCTTTAAAGAATTGTCATGTACTACCATTTTCAATTCTACCATCTTGGAAAGTATAAAATAGTTTGTTTAAATATAGAAAATAATCCTACAGTATTAATTCTTTAAAGAATTGTCATGTACTACCACCTTCAATTCTATCATCTTGGAAAGTTTAAATAATCCAACAGTATTCTTCAAAGAATTGTCATATACTACCATCTTCTATTCTATCATCTTGAAAAGTTTAAATATAGAAAATAATCCAACAGTATTCCTCAAAGAATTGTCAGATATTACCATATCATATATTACCATTTTGAATTCTACCATCTTGGAAAGTATAAAATAGTCTGTTTAAATACAGAAAATAATCTTACAGCATTCTTTAAAGAATTGTCATATACTACCATTTTCAATTCTACCATCTTGGAAAATATAAAATAGTCTGTTTAAATACAGAAAATAATCCAACAGTATTCTTCAAAGAATTGTCATATACTACCATCTTGGAAAATATAAAATAGTCTGTTTAAATATAGAAAGTAACCAAATAGTATTCTTCAAAGAATTGTCACGTTACACTCTCTTCCGTACAGAAAATATAACACGTAGAACGCGTAAAAAATATACACAACTACTTCATTACCTTCGCGCTACAAACATCTAATTACTTTACTACCTATTAATTACTCATCCATCCAGATTAAAACACCTCAAACCCAAGAAAATATCCATCTCTCAAACCAGAGTCTTGAAATTTCAAGAAATATTCCACTATACACCTCGGGAAAGAAGACGAGTAGAGTGATGGCAGACGGAAAGCTCGTCCGCGGACAGGGGAATGGGACGAGCCGGGTCAGACTCGTTACCCAGCCAGACGTTCTAATCCCCTAATTGTAAGACGAGCCAAACGGCGCGGTACGTTTTTCGGTCCCCCCGGTTCGGGGCCCCACAGTTGCAGTTACCACTTGCAACTGACAGTGAGAGAAAGAGAGAGACGGCAGTCGGTACGTATACAAGGTGTTCTACTACAAACGATAGAGGAACAGCCTCCAACTCTTGGGTTGGACTTGCAAAAGACAGAGAGAAGACTCTAGGCTTTCGGAAGGGAGGAAAGTGGACAGAGAGGAACGAAGGAAGCTCGGCTGGAGAGACACGCCGCGCCGTGCACGCCCGGCAGAGACACACACAAACACACACACACATACACACACCGAAGTGGAGAAAGACGGGAAATGAAAGGAGAGGACGAAGGGAGAAGGTTCGAGGAGAAAAACCAACGTGGTGGAAAAGAGACGAACGCGGAGGCACACGAAGGAAGCTCGCCTTGCATGGCGGCCTCGAGTACCTACCGACTCCCACTGACTGGCTGCACCATCGCCATCGCCTCCACCTTCTTTGCCCCACCTCCTACCTGCCTATCCTCGACGCGTATCCTGCACCTTCAGGGTGGCGTCACGCTCAAGACGCTTCCGGTGTTAAATTACTCGGTGCCTCTCTCTTTTTCGCTCTCCACCTCCTCCTGCTCTCCACCTTCACCCGCCGCTTCGTCTTCGTCTCTTCTTCGGCAAACTCTTCCTCACCTCCATCACGACTCTCTTCTCCTCTCCTCTCATCTCCCAGGCGTTTTTGTTTCGATACCCCATCCCTCGTCCCGTTCCTTCTTTTTACTTTCTTTTCTTCCGCTTCGTTTTCTTTTTCCTTTTTTAGCCTGTTTCGAGGCTTTCCGAGTCTTTTGTTCTCTCGAACTCGGAGAGCCACACAGTGCACCTCTCTTTTCGCGGTCCTTATGGGTTGATATCAACGAAGGATGCAGGGACACTGGTGCCTCCGGGAGAGATTGTTCGAAGTTGGCTGGAGCGTAGGCTGAGACTCTCGATCGTTGATTACTCACCAAACATAAAATCACGAGCATCGATCCAACCATCCTACTCCCTTTACGTTATTAGCACTCGAAGCCAAATTTCCGAGTCCTCGTCACCCCGTAACTCAACAACCCTTTGGCCACCGATCGAGATCGATCTTCGTGTGACCGAAAACAAGCGACGTGTGGGGCACACTTTCGAACAAAAGGGAAACAGAGAACTTGGGACATTTCGTTTACAAGTGTCACAATGTACCAGAATGAACCAGACAGCGAGTGAACCATTTCCCCTGACCTCTCTAACTTCCTCCGACGACGAGACAGACAAAATTTGCCCCCGGTACGAAGGGAAAACCTGTCTGAGCAGCGAGACGATATGGATCCTAAGCGGCGGCGGCCTTAACGAGCCGGGTCTCACGACGTAAATTACAAATAATAAATATCCGGGCCGTGGGTTTATCGTGGCCGAAAGATCGGGGATTTTAGGATCGGATAGGGCGCCGCTGTTCGCTGCGATGTGGGCGGGCATCGGGGGCCCTTCTTCGGGGGCCCCCCACTGACACAACGCCGCGTGGTGCCCCGCTGTCTTACCTGACCCTTTCTCACCCCCTCGTCACCTCGAAAAAACAATACTGCCAACGACGAACACCTGACCCAACGAGAAACTGGCCCCGGCTCGATCTCGTCATTCCTGTTGTCGATTTTTCAATCGCGCGCCACTGACTCCTGGTCCCTGGTGGACACCTCTCCGAGTGACATGTAGATACCATTGTTTTCCACCGAATAGTACGCTGCGACACTGTAATTCGTGTTTCCATTTTATTTAACTTCGTCGTTTTTCATTCGGCGAATTTTTGTTCGATCGGGCATTTTTTCACCAGTTGCGCTGGCGACTGATTGCGGACCATAACGAGTGACCGAACCGTATACAATAATTGGTCGCCTTCTTTTCGAACTCGTCGGTATGATACGACATTATTATTTGTATTGCCTATTTAAATATACTTAAAACTATCGAGGCTTAATGTGCCAATTCGAGGTTCGAGCACTTAAGGGCAAGTAGTCTAACGTTACCCCCAACGACACAGTGGGGTTCCGGAGAACCACTGGAGCAGAATTACAAAGGACGCTAGAATATAAGAATCGAACTTCGTCTTTTCGGACAAGGCTGCAGTCCCCTGATTTGACACACGAAAGGTGGAAACTCTACTCTAGTGCAATGATAGTAACAAAAATAAATCTACTCTAGTGCAATGACAGTAACAAAAGTAACTCTACTCTAGTGCAATGACAGTAACAAAAGCAACTCTACTCTAGTGCAATGACAGTAACAAAAGTAACTCTACTCAAGTGCAATGACAGTAACAAAAGTAATTCTACTGTAGTGCAATGACAGTAACAAATGTATTTCTACTCTAATGCAATGAAAGTAAACAATAGTAACAACGAACGAAAAAAGAGAAGAGAGGAGATGTCCATAATTTCGTCTTAAGTCAAATAAACGTATCTTTACAGAGTGCGTTCACAGTGATTCTACAAATGCT
This sequence comes from Frieseomelitta varia, assembly GCF_011392965.1. Classification (NCBI taxonomy): domain Eukaryota; kingdom Metazoa; phylum Arthropoda; class Insecta; order Hymenoptera; family Apidae; genus Frieseomelitta; species Frieseomelitta varia. The sequence goes on along the minus strand of NW_025109978.1, from coordinate 293,255 downwards.
AACTATCTTATAATTAACTAAAACTAAACGCACGCAACTTAAAACTAAACGCACGCATCCCATGATGTCCCTGCGAGATCCATCGTCGTCCATCGGTGGCCCGCTGGGGGCCCAATAGTTTACTTATCAACTAATTGTACCTACAGTTCAGTTTAGATCATGAAATGAAGAAAGGAAAGAAATTTTCACGATCTAAACTGAACCGTAGGTTGCGTAGTTCTTAGCTTGATATCGTTTTACAAGCATTAAAGTTTGTAAAACTCTAATGTTTGTAAAAAGAGATCAATTACCAGGTCTCACCGCGAGGAGGTGACTACGCACGAGACCCGCCCGGGCCCTAATCCCAACCACCCTCCATTACATTCAAACAACTCGGCATTCTGAAGGAATGCAGAGATTTTATTCTACTTGGCCCGGGGTTACGAACAAAGGAGACAAACGTTCCATAGTTCAATCTCAAACTTAAGTATAAATCTTAACTCTAAAGCGCACGTATGAAATTGAACTATGGAAATCTGTCTCCTGAACAACGCTCACGTTAATCATACATTACATACAATCATACATTGCATCCATCACATACGATCGTACATTACATATAATCATAAATTGCATCTATCACATACGATCATACGTTACATACATTACATATAATCATACATTGCATCCATCACATACGATCGTACATCACATACATTACATATAATCATACATCACATACATTACATACATTACATACATTACATACGATCATCCATTACGTACGAATGCAAGTTATACAGTATATTGCAATTACTCACAGCCTTTCATACTAACCACACACTCATCTAACATGAAAGTTACACAATAATTGTACAATAATTCGCAGCCCTAACAGCGCATTTTGTTCCAAAGACACGTTTATTAAACTTTGAACGAAATAAGGGAAACGAAACGTTCGCTACTGACACGCTTCAATATCGTGCCTTGTAAGAGACATAACGCGAAATGAAACCGCGATTTGTCAGTGTGCCAAATCGGGGTTCGAGCACTTAGAGGCATGTAACCTACCGCTACCCCCAACAACACAGTTGGGTTCCGAAGAACCACTGAGCCGGATTACAAGGGACGCTAGACTACAAGAACCTACCTCGTCCTTTCGGACGAGGCTGCAGTCCCCCGATTTGACACACTGACAACAAAAGTTGGAAACTCTACTCTAGTGCATTTGAGAGTAACAGAAGTAATTATACTCTAGTGCAATGACAGTAACAGACATATCTCTACTCTAGTGTAATGACAATATTAATAGTAACAACGGATGAAAAAAAGAGAAGAGAGGAGGTGTCCCTAATTTCGTCTCCAGTTAAATAAACGTGTCTTTGTACAGAATGCGTTCACAGTGAATTTACAAATAATAACTGTCTTATAATTAATTAAAGCTAAACGCACGCAAGTTAAAGCAAAGACGCACGCATCCCACGATGTCCCTGTGAGATCCCTCGTCGTCCCAGATAGTATCTATCTTATAATTAACTAAAACTAAACGCACGCAACTTAAGTCTAAGACGCACGCATCCCACGATATCCATGCTTGATCCCTCGTCGTCCATCGGTGGCCCGCTGGGGACCCAATAGTTTACTTATCAACTAATGTACCTACAGTTCAATTTAGACCGTGAAATAAAGAATGAACAGAAATTTTCACGATCTAAACTGAACTGTAGATTGCGTAGTTCTTAGCTTGATATCGTTTCACAAACATTAAAGTTTATCGTTTACCGTTTTACAACTTAGCTTGATAACGTTTTCTAAATTTTAATGTTTGTAAAACGATATCAATTACCAGGTCTCACCACGAGGAGGTGACTACGCACGAGACCCGCCCGGGCCCTAATCCCAACCACCCTCCATTACATGCAAATAACTCGACATTCTTAAGGAATGCAGAGATTTTATTCTACTTGGCCCGGGGTTACGAACAAAGGAGACAAACGTTCCATAGTTCAATCTNAAACTTTAATGTTTGTAAAACGATATCAATTACCAAGACCCACCACGTGGAGGTGACTACGCACGGGTCTCATTATAATGTATTGTAAATCAGTACTCTTTCATATATTTCTCATACAAGTTTCAACTTGTATTGAATTTAAGTAAAGAATTCGTAAAATAAGGCGTAATTGTTTGATGGATATAGTGTCTATTTAAAATATCGAAGAATTATTCTTGTTTGAATAATAGTAAATATCTATTCTAATTAATAGTAAAGAACTAAATTATTTTCCAAATTGTAGATTCAAAGAGAAATTCTGATAACGTATTTCACGGTAATTATTAAAGAATGGTAACTAATAAAGTATATCTTGTACGACTACTATACAAGTCATGGAAATTGAACTCGTATTCAAGTTCAACTAATCATGATCAAGTATTATCCCAACACCAAAGAAACCAAACCATGTTACTTACCAGTCGTTGAGGTCGGAATTGTAGATTGAGGTTTGGTTGTAGACATATTATTTAAAAGTTTTCTGCTAATTTTTGGTCGATGGTCACGACAGAACTCCAATTCGTAATTGACATTACTCCGTATCGATTGATATTAAGCTGATCTTTCGGTCGTTAATAATACGATACAGATAATGAAAATTTCTTAGAAATGTATTAGTGACTCGATTACTACAAATGATTAAAAATTTTAAATAGAACTTAGAATGTTGTTGAAGAGAATTTATTGTTTAATTGTTGCAAATAAATTATTGGAAATATTAGATAATGTTTAAACAATTAGAATATTCAGAAATGTTATTTAAAAATCACTCCTAAATTTTAGTCGATGTGCACACGACGAAAGTTCAATTGGTAATGAGTCTCCGAACTGCTGAAGGTTAATTATTTATTGTTCCGACTGTCAGTGACCCGGAACTGTTGATAATTTTTTTTCAGTACTTCAAAACGATTTCTCTGTTATACTAATCAATAGTTTTTAGATTTCTCTCGCAAGGTTACACTTTCACAAATATGCTCAAATGTCAAATATAATAATTTATCAATCTTTTAATCTATAACTGACTAATACTAAATTTACACTTTCGTGATATTAATTTCTAAGTTATAACTGCATTGATGTATATTAAGTAGAAATTTATGTAGAGAAAAGTTATATAGTTAAAAATCGAGTTAAGCAGTGATCATAGTTTCAGAGTAATCGCGCAACATATAAAAATTTTCACTCGTTTATTGTTTCAAATTGCAAGGAATATTTGTATTATGTAACTATCTTTTCCGTTATTGTAAATAATATAATTTAATTATTATAAATGAATTGTTCAAACTATGGAATAATGTTTGGAAGTTCAATCACTGATTGAATTGCTATAAATAAATAGTTAATTTGTTGAACAATATACAAAAATATCATCGAAATGCATTATTTTACAATTTAATTAATTTATTTGAAACAATTAAATTTTTAATAATTAAATTATTTTATTTCTACAATATTTCGAGACACTATTTTATAATTTTCACAATTTTTATATTACGATTAAACAGTTAAATTAATTATTTCATTCAATAAGTCAACGTCATTTCTCTTAATTACATTGTTCAAGATTCTTATGAATTATTAGTTAAATATTTTAAATAACACTTGGAAATATTACAGAAGAGAATTTATTGTTTAATTGTTGCAGATAAATTATTGGATATATTAAGTAATGTTTAAACAAGTAAAATATTCAGAAATATTATTTAAAAACTCACTCGTAAATTTTGGTCGATGTACACATGACGGAAGTTCAATTGGTAATGAATCTCCGTACCGCTGAAGGTTAATTTATTGTTCCGACTGTCAGTGACCCGGAACTGTTGATAATTTTTCTTTAGTTCTTCAAAACGATTTCTCTGTTATACTAATTAATAGTTTTTAGATTTCTATCGCAAGGTTACCCTTTCATAAATATGTGACAGTGTCAAATGTAATAATTTTTCAATTTTTTAATTTGTGACTGGCTAAAAATAAATTTACAGTTTCGTGATATTAATTATATAACTGCTTCTATTGATGTATATTAAACAAAAATTTATGTAGAGAAATGTTATGTAGTCAAAAATCGAGTTAAACAGTGATCGTCGCTTCAAAGTATTCGCGCAACATATAAAAATTTTCACTCGTTTATTGTTTCAAATTGCAAGGAATATGTGTATTATGTAACTATCTTTTCCGTTATTGTAAATAATATAATTTAATTATTATAAATGAATTGTTCAAACTATGAAATAATGTTTGGAAGTTCAATCACTGATTGAATTGCTATAAATAAATAGTTAATTTATTATACAATATACAAGAATATCATCGGAATGCATTATTTTACAGTTTAATTAATTCAATTGAAACAATTAAATTTTTAATAATTAAATTATTTTATTTCTACAATATTTGGAGGCACTATTTTATAATTTTTACAATTTTTATATTACGATAAACAGTTAAATTAATTATTTCATTCAAGTCAACGTCATTTCTCTTAAGTGCGTTGTTCAAGATTCTTATAAATTATTAATTAAATATTTTAAATAACACTTGGAAATATTACAGAAGAGAATTTATTGTTTAATTTTTGCAAGTAAATTATTAGAAATATTAGATATTGTTTAAAATATTCAGAAATATTTAAAATTCACTTCGAAAGTTTAATCGATGTGCACACGATGAAGGTTCAACTTATAATGACCTTTTTCCTGCTCACGTTTCAAATAAAGTCAGTGATGCACAGCAGGTGATAATCTTTGTCAAACCCTTCCAAAAACACTTTTTCTATTACAGAAATCAATATAGTAGAATTTTATAGTTTCATTGTTTCATAGCCTCCATTAATTTAAGGCAACAATAAATACTACAATTTCTATATTTTTTACAAAGTGAAACTACGTTTGCTCCGTTAGTTTTTAACTTATAATTCTGTTGACATAAACTAAATGTTAATTTATATCGTGACCTATAATATTTATTTGTGTAGAAAATAATCGTTTTCGAGACAAGAATTAAATTGGTCGTCTTTTAAGAATAGCTATGCAAATAAGAAATTGTTTCACGTTTAATTCAATAATTTTCGATGTTGATGTAACGTTATTTACCTACTTCGCTAGTTCAACCATTTCTCTCGTCGAGTCGACGGAGAGAACAGTAACAGAAAAGTTAATTGATTCAGGCTGTAAATAACGCAACATTATATCTAATTGTATTATTCATAAAAATATCACAATTCAAACAATTTTTTCTGATACTTTTAAATGGATGTTAAACGACGACTCGCCGAAATTTCACAAAGCGACAAAGACAACGTTACAGATCTAAAATATTAAAATCAATTAAAAATTTCAGAGCTGAAAAGACGGGATTTGCGTGAATTTATTATTTCTGATGCTTTGATATTTGTCAAGTTTGTCGCATTTCTGTCGCGACATTCTGAAAGCTATATCTGTTACGATCCTTAGAAATTAGTCAAGACGATAAAAAAAAAAAAAACGGCCACAGGTAGTTGGATTTATATCTGCATAGTTTCCCCATGTATTACGTTTCCATATTTAAGGGAGCCACCATTTCTTCGTGCTAAAAAAACTACTTGAACCGGTTTACCGGACGCTTCCCGAACATTTATCTCGCGAATCATTATTCAGGAAATCCACTTTGCGAGCTCCGTCTCTCTGTTAACAATTAATATTCTGTCCACGATTGCTATGTTCATTAATTTCTACAAAAGACCATCAAACCGTTCTGTGGTTTCTGTGATCATTGTCCAGTTAAACGTGTTAACGCGATGAAACTTGTTTAGAATGTCACGAGTTATTATTGTAACAAACAAATATGGTTAATTGCATTTAGAAGCTCTTGTTCTAAGTAAACGAAGCTTTCTAATGCAATAATAATGCAATAATTGCACTGCGAATTTTTAGAGAAGTACGTAAATGGATGATACGTGCATTTAGGAGGCTTTTCTTTTTCACTTCAGTCCAAATGGAATTCTAAACAGAAGGTTGCAAAGTTTGAAAAAGTAGTGTCGTAATTAGAGTCGTAGTTTTCGAAGGTGGAAGAAACCTTCACTTAAGTTTCACTTTTCAGCCGCATTTGCAAAAATACGTATGTGCACAAAAATCAACGGCCTGTTGACGATAAATCTTCTCGCAATTAGTAGCACTTAAAAATTTTCCACTCTGCGGTTTCTCCGCAGTTAAGTATGAAAACTGAGATAACTGAAATCTGCAACAAAGTTGAATAAAATCGTCACGTTTGCGAGTACGCATGTCGTTCGAAAAATCCGAGACGTCGTACCGTGATAATTATAATTCCCCACTCGCCACGAATTTCGCAGGATCAGTGATAATCGAGTGATCACGTAGCTACGAGTGCATTAGGATTTACGCGGCAATTTTTCACGTATTTCTTTTTTTGCGGATGAAAATCCGCGCATTACGAATTCCGTGTTATAATGGTGCCGTGTAATTTGCGTGTACCGTTTTATCGTTTGATGGAAATTTAATAACACCGTTACGTTCATCCGGAGCAATTAATTACTATCGAACGTGCTAATCCGTATTATCCTTCAACGAACGTAATTCCTTTTTCTCGCGCGGAGGGGAGGAGGACGTCGACATTTAACTGGCGAATTAAAACAAAGCAAATTTATTGAATGAAAACAATTCTCACGGTGTCTGCAAGAACGAGATGAGAACAGGAAATGAAAAGAATTTAAATTGAGGCTATGAAAAATTGTAACGTGTTATATATTTTCGAGACATTTTGTTATTCATTCGAACATCTTTCTTTCTCTTATTCCGATACATTTTTTAATTATGTGACTCTTACATATTTTTAATCATTTCATACGCTTTCCTGATACATAATTATGATTGTTTCTTTTATTATTGTTTCAATTCTTCAAGCTAGATAATTCAACTAAATTGTAACGTACACGAGTATACATTACTTATACTTGATCTTCTATTTTATGAGCAAACTAGATAATTAAATTCATGTTGCGTGTAGAAACATCTGAAGCACAAATATTAATTAATAATTAATAATACTCAACATCGTTTTATCCCAGAGTGCCAATTAATCGCACGAAATCACTTACCCAAGACCTCGAACCAATTACGACTCTAACCCTCGGTCAAAGCTACCCTCGGTCCACTCTTTCGCCCCTGAGGAGCTACCATCTAACCGAGGATAATCTGCGTTTCAGGGTCTCTGAAGCAGAGGATGAGGGGCCGCGAAAAGGCAAGGAATGCCCAGCCGGACGCGAGAAATGGAACGGGACCGCGTCGCGACTGAGCTCACCGGCTGCTGCTGAATGGAAGCAAGGCGAGGCACAAGTGGACGACAGACGCGCGAAAGAGCACTGGCACCAGCAAGGAACACCATAACGAGCGTTCCGGTAACTCGGTGAAAAAATGAGTTGGCTTCTGTTCGCGTTCGTGTCACTCCTCTCGGTGGCCGCTAGCTTGCAGAACGGCGGCGTGACGAGGGGTGGCAGCGGCATACAGATCGGCACCAGCGACCGCAGCTCGCACTCGAAAGGCACCGGGCTGCTCAGTGGACGAGGCCACTCGGGCGTGAAACTCGGCGAGGCGAGATTTCCGAATTCCACGAGGCAGAGACCGTTCACCACCACGACCACCACACCGTTGCCGCCATCCTCCAAGTTCACGCTCGCGCCGCAGCCCGGCGACAACAGGAACAGCTACAACACCACCTATTTGAGGGTAAGCGCGAATTTCGGGGAATTCTCTCGATCGTTGGATCGAGTCTTATCGCTGTTGGAACCTAGTTACCTTTAACACGTTCGTTACGAGCGCCGGATGACCTGTGTGTACCCTTGTTTTAAAATTTATCATTCTGAATTAAATTACTGAAAATTTTTCGAATTAAATTGTATTATTATTTGTAATAATTTCAAAGTCTCCAAATATGTCGTTATGTAAAACTTAAAGAAGTACGTCGAAAACCAGTTTACTTTACAGACGTGCAATGTGCACACTTCGCGGCGCGGTGCCCCATTCAGTGGCGTCAGCTCTGCGGAGCGGACTGCCGTAACGAAAGGGTTAAGGATTTTAATCGCCACGGTTGCCAATTTTCACGCGAATTGGCTGTTGAGAGGAAACGGAATTCCGCGGTGTCTGGTTCGTTGCGTTGAGTCGAAGCGAAGCTTCAATAAAACAAGACGAGATTGCTTTCTTCAAAAGCAATGGATTCGTTTGTGCAATATAATAGATTGTTCAGTGAAAATTTATGGGTCCCATTGAAATTATTGACACTGTTTTCACAGGCAATATTTGCCCGACAGCGACTTTACCCGACAACAGTTTTTATCAACAATGACATTAGACAATTGCATATTGCCACTGACGTTGCCTCAGTTTACATTCGGCTGTGGTTATTGCTACTAGTTGTATATCGAATAGAGTTATAATCATTCTTATTGTTAGTGAAAATAGTTAATCATATAAAAATGTCTCGACCATATCCAGAAAATGATGGTCCTGTTGTTACAGAATATATATTATCAACTAAAAATAAAATATAACTAAACCTAACCTAAACCTTGCGTTATCGTTAGAAAAACAATGATGAACAAATATCATGGTAATGTCATCGATCAGTATCATCGTCGGCTAAAACTGTTGTAGGACAAATCTGGAGTCGATGAAATATTGTCGGTGAAAACAGTGTCGAAGAATTCTGTGTCGATGATTTCAATGTGACCCGAAATTTATTCAAGTTTAGGTTGATACGTTCGAGACAGGTTTCAACAACTTAGGCTGGGGAAATAAATGTTTGCTTCGCCCACGTTATTTTACCGGTGTATAAGTGTGAGTTTTGAGAACATGTTTGATGACAGAAAAAATGTTTTGGTATAAAAACTGTAGTTTCTATCTTAGTCTCAACTTGAAATATAATTACGTGTACGTAGAAAGATTTTGAGTCATGGTGTCCTCAAGAAAAGTATTTTCTCAAGGAGGTCTTCGTCTTCCATGGGAAACATGGTTTTTCACTCAAGCTTGATGTATGAAGACTACGTGATAAACTTACAGAGCAAATATACTCGGGATTGATTATTTTTTTTGAAATTTACTATACTCGAACGTCATGCATATTTTTTTTTTTAAACGAAAATAAAATCTTTCTACTTAAAATAAATCAAATACGTAAATGAAATATATGAATTAATGCCGCTACGATCTTTGAATTTTTATACATCAATGTAACTTTTATTTTAGTAATCAGACGTTTTAAAATTAAACTAAATCGTTTCGACGTAAAATTAAACTAAATCTTCCTTCAAGCAGAAAATATTTATTATTGTAATAATTTAACTGAATCTAATAACTAAACCTAATTTAACTAAACCTAATAATTTAACTAAATCTTCCTTCAGGCAGAAAATATTTATTATTGTCAAAAGAAAAGAAAAACAATTATTACTGGATTGAAAATCGAAGAATCGAAAAAAAGAGAGATGCTACAGTATAAGCAAGTTGCTCGATTTTCTTTTTCTCGACGAAAACTTCATCTTTAACGTTATGCTTTATTACGTGTGATTGTATTATCTGCCGTTCCATCTACGCGTTTTCAGTTCCGCTAATGGATGAGAACACTTGGAACGATAAAATTAAATGACCTCGTTCCCTCGTACGTTTCTTCTCGTTCTTCGGTATTCCCGATAATTTTCTTCTTCGGATAGTTTGAACAGCAGTAATCAGGACAACATTCCAGAGCTAGAATTTCTATCAGAAGACGAATCTCTCCAAGACTAAAAGCGACTCCCTTCGTTCCCCTTTCTTTTTTTTTTCTTTCTTTCCGCTCTTTTCATTTGGGTCTCGAGGCGACTTTAGTTCCTTTTCGAAGTAAGTATGATAAAAAATTCAATGGTCTCGGATACTAAGAAAACGGATTTCTCCGGTCTTCGCGATATGGCATTCCTCTAGGATGGATCGATTTTGTTTAATAAACGATGAGCTCACTGACGTATTCTCTTAAATTGGATAATCTTCTATCTCCAAGTAGAAGAGGTATTTTTGGAACGTGATTCTAGTTCTAAGAGAGAAATATTGCGCGAATGATGCGCTCAAAAATTGTGAACGCGTATTTCTCCATTAATTCACATTATTGTATCAAATTGAAATTGGAAGAAATTTAACACAAGTATATTTCATAGGCGTTACATTATATTTACACGTCACTAAAATACGTTTACAATAAATATCTTGTACATATATTTCCAAATTTACTTCAAGTTTATCAATGTAGTCACAATAGACATTCGTTTCGTTTCAGTAATATTCGTAGTTCAGTAGTTTATTACGAAAAATTTAATAATTGTATGATCGAATTTTATCATGATATATATACACAATTCAGTTAACTTATACTTACTGCAATTAAATAACAATAATACATAAAATAACAATACTAGTACATAATAATATACAAAGTTACATTCCAATTGTATTAGATTAATTTAGCTATCTTTTTAATAATATTAATAAAGACGATTATATAAACTAATATATCGTAAAGCAATTTTTACAAAATCTATCAATCTATAAAATCTGTACTTAAATTTATTATTTTATCATGTTAAATTCATAATTATTTTACATACAATACTTAAATTTATTATTTCATCGAATGACAGATACACAATCATGTATAGTTAATACAAATGTCTCGTAGCAATTGTTCGAGTCGAGTACTTTCGCGATTACCATGTTGGATAATAATCAAAATTCTAACACAACGTTCACACCGTTTCCACGCTAGCAAAAGGGATCCCCGTCGGATTAATTGAATCCTCGAAGAATAATCGCGGCCGCGTTGTACGCTAATTACACGATGGCGACAGTCGGTTTGCGCGGATCCTTTTTTCCAATTGGCCCGACTGAAATATCGTCCACGCGGTAATTACCGGCTTCTTCCCCGAGAGATATAATTTCGCCGCGGTGTGGATCGTTTTAAACGCGTCACGGCGGAAGCCGGCTCCTCGAGTAATTATTCCGTACCGCGCCCATTACTCTCCATTTTCGTCGACGCGGATTATCGCTCTCGATCGGCCATCAAACTGACGTTTAATCATCGTAATGCATACTCTCCGCTGCCAGACAACGATCGACGTCGCGATCTACCGCGGAGTTTTGCTCTCGAGGAAACCGACTTCCAAACAATCGAAGCGTTTTCGGGTAAAGCCCACTGCGTTCATTGCCTTGAACGAATGGCACCGTGGATGGTTAAATTCTGGCGGGGAGATATATATATATATTTTTTGTATTACTTCTTTCTTCGTTTGGATTGTAGACAGACGGTGAAAACTTGAAAAAAATAAATAAATAAATTATTGAAGCTTAGGTAAATTCTGGGAATTGAAATGTCCATTTTATTTCGTTCCATTCAATTTCCAATTTCAGCTTATTTTTCAGCGAAACAATGGAAACAGATTCCACGCGAGTTTCTCGAGGAGGAAAGTAATTTTTCTAACGGAAAGGTGATTTTTTTTTTTAATTCGTTCCTTGTTAAGAGAGAATTTTCAGAATTATGAAATCATCGAAAGTGTAATGCCCACTTCATTTCGCGCGGGCGAATTAACTTCAAGTTTTCAAGTGGATTTCAACTGTTTAGCTGAAAATTCGCGAGAACTTGGGAAAAATGTGAAATTCACCTGCACGGAATGATACGAACATCGCGAGATGAATAAATTACGCTGCAACCTTGTTGGCGTTGGAAACAGAAGAGGAGGAATAAAGTCCGCATAAATTAGCGAAGGCTAGAAGGGCGAGTGGAATCGTTTCTGCGAGACGAACGAAAAAAGAAGAGTGACCGAGGGAATTGGAGACACGAGTGGAGATAAAATTCACGCAGCGTGCGTGAAATGAAGAATGTGGAAAATGGACGAGAGAAAGGCATTTCTGCGCGAAAAAGGGGAGGAAAATTGAGATTTTGAGGGATGAAAAAGAAAGAAAGAAACTGAAATACACGGAAGATAAAGAAGAAGCGATGAAAGAACGAACAAAAGTGGTGAACGAGAGAAAACGGGGCAAGAGAGCCCAATTTTTGAATCATCAAGTTAAACTGCCGCGAAAACGGCAGCAATTATGGCGGCGTGCCCTCCTCAGCTAGAATAGGGTCGCGATGTCTAATTGCGAAAGCGGCATGATTTACATTTCTAATTAACCATATATCTCAGCGTGAAATGGGTGAGGGGAGTGATGTTCCTTCTTGCCGAGGAACCAAGAACTTTCCGAAAAGTATGTCTCAATTATAGTTCACTCGGCGTTTTCAACTCGTGAGATGAAGCCGGGACGAAGATAGAACGATCGTCGAGTTTCGACACGACGAGATTACAATATCAAATGATAATCCAGTGTTATACACTTTGAATTTATGAATACCAACTGCGGCTCAGATTTTATCATTCAGCTGTTGATCTTTCACGCGCTCGCGCGAAATTTAAAAATCCAAACGCGCAGAATGTAACATCCGGACGTTCGGAAATTCAAGTTGGCAAAAATAATTTGCAAGAATGTTTGTAATCGGAGAATGTATTGGAATCTACGAAACATTTTTGGGGTTGAAACACGTTTCTCCGATGTTTAGGTCTGAAATGTTATTCAATTAAAAATTATTTCTTCCCGTTTCTCAAATCTATTTACATGCAAACGCACTTTTAAACGCTGAAAGTTTTATCTATTAAAACATTTAATTTAATAATTTATTTTCATTTATTAAAAATTTATTACACGCACTTTTAAATCCTGAAAGTTTTATTTATTATTAAACACATCACCGACAAATTCTTGTAACTATAAAATAATTTCGAAGAAAAATTTATTTGCTTATTAATTATTTTTGGGGCAAACTAGGAAACAGTCATTTTCCGTCTCGAATAAGCAATAAGTTCGTGTTGTGACGAATTTGGACGTGGCCAAGAATGCACTCGAGGAAAGTTTGCAAGGTAATAGGCAGAAATGTAACTTACTGTCCGTTCTCTGTCTACGTGCCATTCATCTGGCGCGATCGATTTGCGCAACAGGTGCGCGTTGATCCATTCTCGTTGTAACAAAGTGAACACTCTGGATGCACTTTTTCATCCGTTCGTATGCGTAATACTTGCCTGGTGTTTCTCTCACTTTTAAGTAACAAGTAACAACTCCAAAGAACAGAACATCTGTTGTTTGTTGCTATTATATTGCTATTCAATTTCTCAATAAAAATTTTCTAAGTTTCATTTCTTGTAAGCTGAGGAAGCTTGTTCATAAAAAATCACTGTAGCAAAATTTCGAATAAGATTGGATATTCCGCACGAAAAATCATCCGCATAATTATTAAATTAAATTATAGTTATAGAGTTTTGGTAAGAGTGAAATAGCGTCAAGCATTAGATATTAAAATTTCTATTTGATTTTAGTTTGTATTCTTCAGAATGATTTGTAATAAAATTTAATTAATTTCACTTTAACAACTAGTATATAAAGCAAGCTTTGCTTGAAGTAATGATAAAACATGACAATTTAAAGTAATTAATCATTTTTATTTGAAAAACAACTTTAAATAATTAATACATTTTTTTTAAATTAATTTTATCTTAAGGCCAAATCAAGTAAATCGTTTGCAGATCTTTTATTTTATTTTGATTAATTCATTGAAATAAAGTAATCTCAAAAGAAAATGAAGTTTGTACAATAGAATTAGAAACTATTGAACATATACAAAATGGAAGAAAAACATTGCTTTAGTCGAGAGTCAAGTGATTTATAGATAATTTAGAAGAAAATTCTTCAAACAAACGAACTAAACTAAATAAGAATTATTTCAAGATAACATAATATATTTTATTAATTTTATAGTTTATTATATTTTATATTTTTTTAAATATTTTATTTAGATAATGCCCTTGCCGGATATAAAATACACATGTGCGGCGAATTGCTGCAAATAAATCATTCTTATTCTTTGAATAGAAATATACATTCTTGGCTGTCAGTTCCATTTTCTGCTCGTGTTTCACTAACACGTGTTTTCTTGTGTAACAGGTGGGCATGATGGTTCCGCACAAGTCCTTCGCTGTCAGGGAATATACGAAGGCAGTGACCTCCGCTGTTAATACATTGCAGAAAAGCACGAGGGGTCCGAGACTGAGACTTTTCCAACGTTATGACATCCACGTGAAAGTAGCCATGAAGTCGTTGACACCAAGTCCCACTGGTGAGTCAACTTTTCCACGTTCTATTTCTTTTCTAGTTTTCTAGCGCCTAGAAAAGCAGATCGTGTTAGAACGGTCTAGGATCGACCTTCCGTTGTCTAATCTATTAGCATAAATTCTACGTGAAATAGTTACGAGTTAGTGTATAATATCACATAGATTATCGACAGAAATATCTAGCAATTAATCCATTACGAAACGTGCCATTCGGAAATTATAGTGATCGATCTCACCAATTGAAACGTGAAAATTCTCCTTGACATTGAGTTACATTCGTAGCAGGAATTATAATTTCGATTCGAAAGGAGAAGCAAATTGTAGTCAATTTGAATTCTTCGTGCTGATTAATAATTTAAATTATTACACAATGCTTCCAGTGACATAACATATTGTAACAACCAATGCTTATTGATGATCAAAGAAGGCAATGGGTTAATTATCCTAAATGAACATGCTTGCATATAATAAACTGTTTGCTCTTTAAGAAGTCTGGTCATACAGCTGAAAAAAAAAACACTCAACGAAACACATAGAAAAAGTGAAGGGATGTAGTAAATGACTATCTACATATTTAGAACTATTTACAATTGGTGCGAGGATAGAGGAAGGAGATGTAAGGATAGGATATTTAGGTGATGGGTAAGGTGAGAAAAGGGTTGTGCGTTTCGTCTCAGAATCGCTGCCTAAACTCATCCAGTGGAGCTGATGGTAGCAACCCCTTAAAACCTCAGACGCTTGTTGTTCTAACTTACTCTCTAGACTGAACGATCACCCACCCTAGCGATGTTCCGCATTCTGTTTGTTTAACATCGAAGAATATCGTTAGACTTCGACGCTAGGCGCACAGCCACTTGCGGCTTGTACAAGTCGGTGTTTGAAACTCGTACTCGAGGGACTCTAGGCCGCTACGAAAGAACTTGGCCACACGTACAGAGAAAGTTAATTAGATTTAACCGAAAAGCTCGTAAAAGCGCAAACATTATTCCGGCGTCCGTCGGAATTTCTGCAAGCTCGTTCGCGCGGCGAAGTTTCTCGATCGTCGAAACGTTTTCGAAGTTTTCGTAACGAGAATTCTGTGCCTCGTAACTCGATGTCGTCACGTTCGCGGGATTGCTCGTGGCCATTTACGGCGAGTCCACGTAGAAAGGCTTCTCCCTTTACATTCGACGACTCCGTCCCCTTTACTTCGTCGTCTTATTGTCCCGTCTACAGTTTGGCTATAACAAGAATGAAACAGACCGAGAGCGAACGAAGATCTTCCCGCGAGAGAGTTTCAATTAATTCTATTCGTTACGTTTGGATTACGAAGCGAATGAATTTCAGCTGCTAAACGAAGACATGGAAAAGAAAAAGGAAAAGGAGAAAAGAAAATAGGAGAGAACGAGGAGGAAAATTCATCGTCAAAGTTGGTTAAAATCGTTCCTCAAACATTGCTCCGCTCTATGAGAGCCAACTCTGTCCGCTTCTCGTTCTTCGCTGAATTGAAAGGACGAGGGAGAAGGGAAGAGGAAAAAAAAAAGTGCAAGAATAACGTTTTCCGCTTCGGAGCTTCGACTATGTCAATTTAATTCTCAATTGAACGCTGGGCGAACGCTGGTATTAATGGTCAGTCGGAGGAGATTTACTTTGGGATTATAATTAAGAGTCGGTTACCCCGTAGTTTTTCATCGCGGTCGTTTAACCACCTTTTCGGTTGTTACGAAAGATCGTTCGGGTGGAGGATTTGCATCACTACTCCGTGAACTTGCATCACGAACGTATCAAATCGGTGGATCTACAAGTGATGAATATTCGTGGTATTTCTTAGATCGAGAATTATAAACGATATCTACCACGATAGTCTTTGTTCTCGAAACCTGCGCGAGAGATGTCGGAAAATTTGAAGAACGTTATTCAAGTAGATATTTACATTGTTGATAAAACTTACATTATGCAGATGGTAGATCTACAAATCGTGAATTTCAAAGATAGACATCTATGAATGATTTATGACGTTCTCTATTTTCAAATATTCCACGAAGTATACCGCAGAATTCGAAGACGATTATTCGAAGTAGATTTACATTGCTAATGAAACCGTGTACGGCTCTGCTCAGAAATCTTACGACAAGTGTTATATTTGCACGATAAAAATAGTGCTATGAATATAAATTATAAATTAGAATAAATATAATAAATACAATAAATTACGTATAGTAAATACGGTATGCACAATGTAAATTTACAATAAATACATATAATTATAATTAAATATAATGTAATTAATACAATGAATATAAAATGTATATTAAATACAATATATATAATATAATATATATTGTATTTAATATACATTTTATATTTATTAAATATAATTAAATACAATAAATATAAAATGCACTTTATACAATAAAGATTTTATTAATACATTAATATATTGTATTACAAAATATTACGATAACTGCTAAACATTAAAAATTAAAAATCCCAAGGCTCTTAAACAAGAGTGTACGTACCAGATGAACTTACAAACGTGAATTTCAAGCTTACGAACGATTTATAATTCTCTGTTTTCAAATCTCCTACGAAAAAATGCTGCAGAACTTTCTGAGAGGAGGAAAACGATCGAATCTTATTTTGTCTACAGAGACGAATTATTGAAACTTGTTTTCATAATTATCAGATGTATATAAATAAATCTTTGGATGTGAATTTTGATTGTAATAATTTCAAAGATCCAAATTTGCAAATGCTTCGCGACATTCTCTGTTTTCTTAAATAAACCTTCTATTGTATTTCTTCCTAAATATATACACTCGCGAGGAATACCAAATCGCGTCTTTTGTACAAAGATCTTGGACTTAGCTTCGCCTCTGAACGTCTGATCCAATCGTATTTCGTTTCTTGTCTCGTGATTTCACCTCATTCACCTCTCTGCACGCTCACCTCGAGCAAGATTAGCTGAATTCGCCCCGAATAGAACGGTGGATCTCGAAGCATAGATAGCTTCATCGATTACCGGTCGCTCGAAGAGGTCTCACGATCGCAAACGTTCGTTAACTACCAATTGGAGGTCTTTAGATCCCTTTTAGACCCGATGCACGCGAGCGGCGCGTTTGCGCTGCGATCAAACGTTATACAAGGAAGATACAAGAAGAGGAGACACAGAATGTAAAAAAATATCGCTGCGTCGCGAAACGTTGTGTATTTTGTGTAACATTTCAAACGTTTTGTGAAAAACGAACTGCAAGGGAAATTGAACGAAGGAGGCAATATTTTTACGTCGTCCTTGTTTCTGTTCTGAAATTGGAATTTGCACTGCACCAGGTCTGCACGTAGAATCAAAAGTTTTTAGTTTGGCACAGTTTCGAAGAAACGTAATATCAACACGAGACCGGCTAA
This sequence comes from Frieseomelitta varia, assembly GCF_011392965.1. Lineage (NCBI taxonomy): Eukaryota > Metazoa > Arthropoda > Insecta > Hymenoptera > Apidae > Frieseomelitta > Frieseomelitta varia. Next base: position 275,631 of record NW_025109978.1, on the reverse strand, counting down.
ATTTCACAAAGCAATCTCGTAACAGAGACAGAACATCATCGATCCATGGGCTTGATCCATGGTGTTAATTTACTTGCGGCACGCTCACACTCCGCTCTCAATTCGACTAAACGTTGTTCCATTGTTCATTGAACATATTAACATTATACGTATATTAACGAAGACGTATGTAATGTAATATATGTTCCGTGATACGTATACTAATATTATTAAACGTACATTAACGAACAGTCTCAATTCGGTTTACGTTTCAGCGATCTTTCGAAATCGATATTCCATCACTCGATGATTCTAAAACTTCAAATTTTTCGGTTTCGACTGTTTTATTTTCTAGATGAAACGAAATTAGCGAAAGCTGAGAGTTTGCGTAATTTTCCAGTCGCCTCGTTCGTCCCTCAGTGACAATAATTGCAAGGAACTGGACAACAGAACACTTTTTATAAAGGCGTGATTCGAGAGCCGATCAATGTATTGTATCAGGTTCGAAGGGGTCTCACGATGACAAACGTTGTGTTACTTTGACACGTGAATAAAGTAACTTTCGTAGTTTGCGTGTCTTCGTGCGTGTCGAAGAAACTCGGTATCAATGGGAGGATAGTAACGCGTTCGAACCTGAGAACAGCGGCTGTTTACGAGGTAGCCGTAAAGGCCATTTTTTTCGCCTAAGCTCTCGGTGAACACCTGTGGACCGTTTTCCGTTTCGTGCGACTGTGCCTTCAGGGCGAGATAAAGCTGCGGGTAAAGAATGGACTTTTCCAACAGACTCGATCGTCCACGATCTTCTCTCCTTTTCTTTAGGAGAAGCAGAAGAAGAATGAAAAGAAAAAGAAAAAGAAAAAAAAAATAAACTGCGCTCGAAGAGCTCAAACGGAGCCATTTCATTGGCATCTCGGTGGGCTGAAGTTTATTCCGCTGATTTCATCCGTAGAAATTGGATCTTTGAGTAATTGGGATTTTATCTTGAGTGTGTGGTTAACTTCGAGTATCTTCGTCGAGCGAACGATCTCGTCTTTTGGGAATATTCGGTGGAGGGATTTTAAGTTGGATGCATTGAAATGGATCAATGTGTGTCAGATGACGCGTTGGTCGGAGGCGGATGAAAATTTCTCTTGGTAGAATGGAGTGCTCGCCTTTAATGGAACTTCATCGTCACGCGTTGCGTTTGATTTTTCGATCGTATTCATGAATTCTTCGCTTTCTCGGGAAACTGACGTGTTTACGTCCACGAAGATATGAAATTGTTATATAATAATGTATAAATACGCAATATTGTGTAACATAGAATTATTATATAATAAAAATAGATTTTAAAATAGTTCGCAATTACTTTTTTAATAAAATATAAGTCGCGTTCTCAGCAGAGATTTAAAAGAAATTGTATTTATTGTACGACAATAATAATATATAATATATATATATAATATAATAATAATATAATAATATATAATAACATACAATACAGAATTATTGAAAGTGTGTCACGTAGATCAAAGTAGATCTTGGATTACATTTTAGTTCGCGATTGTTTTTTCAATAAAATACGAAGCGCGTTCTCGGCGAAGATTCAGAAGAAATTGTAATCGTTGTACGACAACGCGGTCCATCGTAAAAATAGAATAAAGCGTACATGAAATTTCGTTAAAAGAATCGAAACAGTCTCTCTGAAAGAAAGATAAAAACGAGCTCGTATGAAATATTCTGATGTGTATCGCTGAACTTTAAAATAAAAACTGACACTCTTCGTAATTCAAACTTCATCCTAAGTCAGTGTATCCAAAACTCTGTTCTCCCGTTGAACATCTGCGTTCAAATATTCAATAGTGATATCTTTAATTTATACATTATTGTTCTGTTAGATTACACGGATGACTTTGTTTTTGAAGTAAATTTATCTGTCGGTAAAAATCGCTTTCGCTGTATTATTCAATAAAATATTCCCGCGATAATAATACTAATATTAATAATATTAATAATAATATTATTATTAATACTAATACTAATAATATTAATATTAATATTAATACTATCACATATTGCAAAGGATGCAAAAATGTATACGATGCATACAATAGACAAAAATGTCTGAGAACAATAGGTATGTTCATAAGGAAATATGAAATTTTGGATGTGAAAAAAAGTTGCAAGAAACACTAAACGACAGTTGGAAACAAGAAACGAAGATTAATCCTCGCATCACGCGAAGACTATTCTCCCACTTTTCCATATTTAATTCCTCCTTTTATTTTTATTTATCGTTTTCCTTATTCACTTTCGTTTTCAATTCCTGTTATAACATAAAAAAAAACATTTCCGAGTGAAACGAATCTCTGCGTCCATAAGAAACACGAATACACATAAAAATGTATAGTTTAATCAACACGAGAACTGTTCTCGTATCTTTCCAATCTCCTCATAATTCATACGCAAAGTATCAGAAATTACCGAAACAAACCTCTGCGTAGAATCCCATCTATAAGAGATATAAATTTGCATAATGATCTGCAGTTTAATGACGACCCTTGCCGTGTAAATCGTGTCGAGCTTTCTAAAATCTTCGAATGAAGAATTCTCTCGACGTCTCCCCTAACTAATTGAGGGACGCTCCTCGGGGGACACACACACACAAGGAACAAGGAAATTTAAGAGAACCGAGCGGCTCGAACGGGGAACTGGCGACGGTGGCGGCGAACGAAATTTATACAGATGCAAATTCACCACTGACTTCCGGCTTGATCCGACTTAAGGAGACCGAAACTCCTCGGAAACTCCTGTCCGGGCTGTTTTAACCGAGGCAGCATTTCGCCGCGAAATAAATCCAGCCCCAGAGGGGTGGAACGTCACCCGCCTCGGATTTGAAAGAGAAAACGTGTCTTTCCGGCAAAAGCGGCCGATGTCTTTCGAAACGGATGAAAATTGCGAGGATCCGAATGCCTCTTCCGCGAGGAAAGAACGCACGGCACAGAGGGAAATTTTACAGCGGGTAGAGTAAGGATGCTTCGATTGCGTTCCCTTATGACGTTTCTCGAGGGATCTCTCAAACGCCGGGAAATGAAAAAAATTTGGGGGACGAAGGAGAGACGTGAAGTCTGGTAAGATAATATTTCTACTCTGGCGAGTTCCTGGAGAATTTTGAAGAGAGATATTCCGAAATTCGAGACAGAAAGAGAATAGAGACATTCTTGAATTTGAGGGAATACAAATATTCAATTTCTGGTATGGCCTTCCTTAAGTCTTTGAGTTGTCATATATACTTTAGCGTTTGTTATTACATTTTGTACTAGTAACGTTATTTATATCTTACTTGTACAACTTGTACTGAATTTAGAGATTTTCGCAAATATTAAATTTGAGAATTTTCTATTTACACGCGATTCTATTCTATTTATAAGCAATGGAAAGAGAGCGTGGCGTTGCCAAGGAGAATTTGATCTTGCGTTTTATTTCGCAATTTATACGATTGCTTATAGTAAAGAAACTTATTCGATATTTCGGTAAATGAATGTGGAGGAAAACAGAAAAAAGTGTATTATTTTGGCATTGAAACTGAAAAATTCTATGGTATCTAAATGAATACATAAAAGATGATCATAAGTAAGATAGTGTATTAAAATTTAATTCCTTTTTATTAAAAAAAAAAAATTTCATGCAATAAGCAGATGAAATACTATTCTCAGAAGTTCATGAGAAATCTTCAGAAACACAGCATCGCGCATGAAAATCGTAAATCTAGGACGGATTTTAGTAAGCCTGCGAATGTCAGTCGAAATGGGCGAAAAAAACCTGGCAGATTGGTTCAGGACCATTTTGTGGGTACGTTTGTGCCTTTTATAGGAGTGCCAGGTTTATCGCAAAAAAAAAAAAACCGTTCGTGGCCGCATTCGTGGTCATTGGAACGAACGACAGCGAAGTTTTTCGCTCGTTTTGTCCGCTTCATTGCCGGTACAAATCGGACGAAAGGATCTTCCTATTCTCCTTATTCTAAGAAAGTGAAAAATAATTTTCCGTCTTCAGAAATTTCCTTTTTTTATTATAGAATATTTTAATATCTAAATATACATATATATATAATTATTATAAAATATAATATCTAAAAGTTACAAATGTTCATCGAAAACACACATTGTACAATGCAATCAACTATCCATGATCTCAAGTTTTTATGAGGATTCATATTTTTTAGTAAAGGAATAATAATAAAAATTGTTTTACTAAATGTTATAAAAGATATACATACAGATACTTTATCATATTATGATAATAATATGCTTTCATGTCATTTTTTTATATTGTGATAAATATACAACCTCAAGAAAACCCAGTAGGCTAAACGAGCCTCAATGCACATTTAATAAAATCCATTTTTTACACTAAATTATACGCCAAATTATAAGCTGATTATTCACATCGTGTGCTAATTTTATACGAAGTATAAAATATTCTACGAATATTTTCGAACTTAATACAAACTTCGCCAACATAGTTAGAACAGTTTCGTCTCGTCACGTTGTTAATAAAGCTCCATGGAGTTTTATATAACGCACATAATGCATCTTTAGAAGTTTTTCATGGTAAAAGTTGAAATACTTTCACGAGCCACTGTATATATATATATATCTATCAAATGAACGTTTCTAAAAATCGCTGATACTTTTTCCTCGCATTCGTACAAGGGCTGCTTTCCTAGAAATTTCGTATCGATGAAGGCAAGGAATTTCTTTAAAAATTATTAACGAGTCACTGTACATATTTTTCCACGTAAATATTTCAAAAATAACGTTGATATCTCGCATTTATGATAAGTATCCAAGCTTCTCTGAAAAATCGTTGACGAAAGATGGATGCGTTTCCTTCGAAGCAGCTTTGACTTCGTTTTAAATAGGTTCACGGTACGTCGACGTCGCTTTTTTTCAAGAAGCTTTCAAACACAGCCGAGTGATCGACTGATTTATGAAACTCGGCCGTGTATGCACTCCTCTCTCTCTTTTTCTCTCTATCTATCTCTCTATTCCGAACTGGTGAGGAGGTGGGAGAAAAAACTGAACAAAGATGAGCTTCAGCTGCGGGATTTAGGGGATGAAATAGGATGGCACAAATGAAAGGTCAATGCATGATTCCTCTCACGTCGAGGACGCCTCGCGTACGCCGCTCTCGAAAAACCGAATTGAGCTCTTTTTTCGCAATATCCGAGGTGTTTGAAAAAAATGTCAGCTTCGATTAAATCAGTCACGTAATACTATCGGGGAGCACTTTTTGCAATATTTCTGTTTCATTTCAACTGTCTCTCTTCATCTGTCGTTTCATCGACTCTTTTCCCTACTGGTACTTGCATTTACTCTCGTTTTGTCTTCGAAATTTCAACCTTTTAATTTCAGAGACATTTAGAAAATTATGCCTCTCTGTTAATCATCGTTCTACATTTTAAAATTCTGACACTTTCAGAGGAATAAATTGAAAACGTGAGATAGACGAAACTTATTTTGATCGTAGTTAGAATAATAATAACGTATTTAATACGTTAGTATAAAATGTCTGAAATGTTTAATTTTCTTAAATATTTAAGAATACTGAAGAATATTGAAATCTGCAAATACACGTGGACTTTCGTGGCTAATTGTGTACATAAAATTTAAACTTAATTGAAATTTCAAGTCGCCGACTGCAACAAACATCAAAATAGTCACAAGTCAGCCAAAAATTATACTTTGATAGGATTATACTTGTAAATCGTGGGCGGACAGATCTCCTCGCCGAAGATAACTTTGGAAACAGCTCGTGGATTCGTCGAATACATCTCTCGAAGGGCACGCGCCTCAATTCGCGAATTAACGTACAAATCGTTCGCTCATGGTCGAAACGCTCCGGGACACGCTGCTGTTTATTCATCCCCCGAAGCACACAGGCATCGTCTGGCGTTTCAATCGCAATTTAATTGCAGTTAATCGAGCTTCGCCGGCGGCACCTCACGCGAATTTATTAGATAACTTTCGGCTCGGTGCAAAAAGTGACACCGCTAAATTTCGCCCGCTGAAATGTGCCGATAAATGCTTATCAGAGCTTTGCAATAACTCTGCTGCCACTTCGTTGTTCGTTCACCTTTGTTTGCAACCTCCGAACCCGAACCAGATATTTCGCACTTTCGGCGATGAAAAGCACAGCGTGCGTGTTCGCGCTTCGTTTACTTTCGGGGAACTCGTATTGGCGATCCGATTGTTTCTCTCTGTTTCGAAAATTGAATTCTCGTTACGTTGAAACGACACTCTCGCAATTTATTATCATTTCTTTCATATTAGTAGAACGCTTTTAGTAGACGATTAATGGACATTTTTAGTCGACAGTTTTTGAATGTCTAAAAGTAGTAATTGTTTTCATTTTACTGTCATTACTGTTGTCTTAATGTTAATGTTGTATCGAATACTTGAAACACTATTCTCACTCTTGGACGTCGTATTTTTAAATAACAAAATTAACCTTCTATAATCAGAGTTTCGTTCGGTTGCAGGAAATGCTTAGTGTAACCAGAGTTGGGTAATATTTATAGAGAAAATATTTTAAATACTATTTTAAATAATGGATTCTTCACAATTCAAATAAAATAGTATTTCAACTAGGACATAAAATTTCAGTAAATAAAATATTTTATTTTAATAATCTGAAGCTAAAGTGTGAAAATAAATATTTTATTTTGATAATCTAAAAACATAAAATAAAATATTTAATAACATGAAATAGAATACTTCCCATAGTTCTTAACCTGAAAATAAATTGTGAAAATGATTAACGTAACGTAAAACGAGATAACGTAGGAAATCACAATATTTGCAAACGAAATTTATTTTCTTTTTAAATACAGCTATGTAATCAAGTGCATCGCTCAGAATTTTCATCATTTAAACTCCTTCGTGGACGAAGAATTAAGCCAGCGAAACTAAACAGTCTTTCAACTGGAGCGGAAGTCGGAATTGGCGTATTATATTTTAAAAATAATTGTTTCATGTATTTATATTTCGTACTACTTTGAATTTGCAAATCCTTATCGCCTAAATATTGCAGTAGTAGTTCTAACTCTGCAATGTTGCCACCATTGTCCCCAATATCATCACTGTGTGCTTCCATAAAAGAAAAAAAAAATGGCACAAATATTTTCAGCGTTTCTCAAACAAAATACTATTTGAAATATTATCTTAGAAATATTTTACAACAAATAAAATATTTTATTTTTAAAAGTACATTCTCCATCGAACAAATAAAGTAAAATATCTATTTACTATTCGCCATTTAAAATAGTATTTTACCCAGCTCTGAGTGTAACAAAGCAACAAGTATTTTCAAACAGTTCACGCTTCAAAATGACAGACTTTAGATTTCTGGACGGTACGCAAAAATATTGTCGTTTGTCGGAACATGGTGCTATTTCCATTGCAATCGTCTGTATTCGAACGTGATTTAGGTTAAGATTGAAAAACACGAAGCGACCGAGGCGGCAGGCAATTAACGTATCGAAGTGTAACTAACAAAGTCACGTGCTCGTCGTGCGGACCATTAGATTGATTGTTTGAAGAGCACGTGAGAAACTTTGAAGCTGACAAGAAACACGACGTCGCATTACTTTAAAAGATAGGGGCATTGTTCCTCGGGGATCTAGCCACAACTCAAGAAGGAAGTGGTTGAACGACCACGTGACTCTGACTCGACAGCCCGGGGATTAAGCGAATGATTAATCAATTTTGCCGTTTTCTCGCGAGACGAGTAATTTTTAGCTAATGCGCGCGCACGAGAGAGAGAGAGAGAGAGATAGATATAATTTGTCTTTCGAAAAATCAGCGACAGGACGGTCGAAGAAATATCTAGGACGAAGGATCCTGTATCGTATTATTACAAAGAGAAATATTAATCTGATAAACGTTTAACGTAGGCAACTAGAAAAAGAGAGAGAGAGAGAGAGAGAGAGACGATTAATTGATTAAAGAGGAGTTAAACGACGTTTCCCAGTTATTTATAATTGCAAAACGACACGTCTGCGAGCCACATTTTGCACTGTTAAAGACTTATTATGCCGCGAGTTATGCCGCACTATTACTTTAAATGGCTTAATGCAAAAATGGCTTGCTGAAAGGTACGAGAGATGGAGAGGCGAATAAGAAATTTTCCATCGTAATACGACTCTCTTATATTCGTTGAAACGAACTAACCACGTGATATTCCAATTCAACAACGTGATGTTCGCTTCTTTCCCCTCCTTCCAGCACTTCTATCACGTTATTGAAGTATATTTTCTCGTTTTGTAGCAGTTCCAATTACTTCGGAAAATAAATTCAATTAGTCGTTGCTCGAGAAATTCATTAAGTAAATTCAAATAAATATGCAAATTATCGATACTGATTTCAGACTCGTGTCAACGATCATTATTACGTTACAAATTTTATATTATAACGTTTAACATCCATTGATCCAACTCTCACTTCAAGTGTAAAACCAGCTATAAAAAATACAATTCACATGGCAAACTAAACAGCTTAAACCTTTTGATAATGTAATTATTAACAGCCACGCCACGCGTTTCCGGAAACTTCGTGAGCACCCAACTAAACATCAGCTAAACATAAGATAGAGATCTTATTCCTAATTAAACACCTGCCTGAAAATCCCCGTGTTATAATATTCCAGGTAATATTCGTTATTTCTTGTTAATTGCCAAGCTGTGTTATTTCATTAGCGATTTCATTTAGGAGACCAAAAACTTGCGTGCAGCCCCTACGCAAATTGGTCCGAGATGTTAAAAGAGCGAAACGTAATCATCAACGCGCAACACCGTTCCCTATTACTTTGATTATCGGATCTCCATGAAGCGTCCATTGTTCCCAATAATATCATGGCACGAACGTGCACCGTGCCGCCAGGACACGGCTCTTGTGTACTGTGGATGAAAATTTAATTCTATAGAGGACACCACGTTTGCCCATCACGAAGAAACGAAAAAGGTGTAGTTAACCTACGCAAATCATATTACGCTAACCTGGACGGCAGCCAGGCGCCATTGGAATAGCGACTCGCGTATCCCCTCCGTACGTACACTGGGTGTCTAAAAGGTACGAAACTTACGAAACAACAAACTCAATAAAAGGATATCCTTTCCGTTGATATCGATTTCCTATATGTACATACGTGCGCACGTGTGTTTGCACAGGAATCGGAAGATGAATTCGCTGCATACGTTTAAGGCGGAATTAATGGCAGGGATTACAAAATCAGGACGAGGAGTGAAATCTAATGAGATGCGGAATTTCATTGAAGGGGATCCAGTAGGATTGAATTGGAAATTTTTGTTTCTGCCGCAGTCGAATCAAACTTGATGAATTATTCGCTAAATGTTTCTAAATTTGCGAACGTTTCGAAATTTCTAAACTTCCGGCGACGCGTTCCACGAGTTTCGAGAGTTCCGTTGTGTTTAAAAATTTATTCGCATTTCGCGTATAATTTAATTTCCCTCGGCGAATGTGTCGGTAGTTCCAGGCGCGTGAGAACGCTCGAATTATTTCAACGGCCGTAAATACGCGTGAACGTGTAAATTGCGCGAACAAATTGGTTTTCACGCTTAACGCGAGGGGACTCGACAAGCCTTGCGTTTTCATAACTACACGGACTAATACGTATTAAAAAAAAAAAAAAAGAAAAAGAGAAAGAAAGTGAAAAATGTATTCGTTAACTCTTTGCTTTTCATATGATTTTAATTCGCGTGTCTCGGCGAAAGGGAGCGGTTCTTTGAAATGACTACTTTTCATTTTCCAAGTATAAAGCCGAGGGCGAATAAACTTTCTCCCGGTTGATTAAACGCCCATTGACAGTTTGTTTCGCACGCCAATGTCTTAATGCCGTATTCCAACGATTCCTTCGTACATGTGTGCATATATCCCTGGTGCTCTTGGTGCGTCTATAGTGACGGCAGCCTGTTGAAACGATGCATCTTACTCGCGTCACCGTTGCGTCGTCTTTCGGTCCATTAAGCCACCCGCTGCTTTATGAAAATCGTGGCCGTCAGTCGCCACGATGAATTTAATAAATTGAGAGCGCACGAGAAAGCAGACAGAAAGGAGATGAGAGGGGGGGGGGGGTAAGGAACTGCGTCGATTTTTATGTTTTAATTTGATTTTTACGCGGCGAGCCACCAAAGGAGCGGATTATCTTTCTCTCCGATCGGCGCGACGCGGGGTAAATTTCCCGTGAAAAGGATGCTATTTCCCGGCGGGTACTTCCCGTCGATTTCATCTACCTCCTCCGCTCGATATTGTGCACTTAAGAAACGAGTAACGCTGGTAATTACTGAGAGAGAAACGTCACCAGGATTCTCCTACATCGGAAAATATCAAGGATGTTTGTGGAATTTTATATCAGATGACCGAAGAAAAATGACGAAAAGATCGAAGAGAAATTACTTTCAAATATTTAAGTATTTATTCTATCTCGGATGTTTTATATACTTTTCTGTATCGTGCGCATTTTTGGAATTCTAAATTTCTCGAAACATCCGCAACCTGACTCTACAGATCGATATCTTGGGCAACTTGTTTCGCAGTCGATGATACGTGGTAAGAATAAATTTATTAGCACGTACCGCTGAAAATTGTTGGAGTTTCTGCGAGGTGTGTTCTTTCTGTAAATGATTACCAAAATATTTCCACACGTAATAGAAATCAATGGAGAAATAATGGATATTTCTAGTAACGTCAATCGGCAGGACTGAATTATTAATTAATAAGTTAATATCAGCCTTATTCGAGCAATCGCGCTTATATAATTCCATGCGAAATTTTCGCCATTCAAATTGTTATTATTTCATTTGCTCGTATTCGTCGCACCGTATTTAGTCGCACAATGAAGCGTGACATGTCTAGATTCTAGAATAATCTAGAAATTAACATTTCAATGCGTCGAGACTGCGTCAAAGATCAGTTTCGTTCAATTGAAACGTCATACATTATACGCGTTCTTTTGGTAGATTTTATTGCATATTAATCGCTATTAATATTATTCACAATGCAACGATTATCACGATAGAATTAATTGTTAAGTCACGATCAGTTATAGAAAATATGAAATACGAATGACCTTTGGTATATTGTTTCACAAGTGGATGAACCAGAGTTGAAAATTTATCGAAAATTTATGTACGATACATAAATATGTTAAAACGTATAAATTGTAGAAAATTTAGTGTTGCAAAAATAGACAATAAATATGCAGTGTCATCGTACTTAATAAATAAAACACTTTCTATAGTTTAGATTTAAATATATTTGCTTCAATCTCTGCTTTTTATAAATCTCAGCTTCATCGTCTGGATGAATGCACGATCAGCACATCAAGCTACTTTTTCAAAAAGTGAACTTCACTTCCAAACGTTTGTTCAACAAAAAGCAGATCATTAGATTTAGAAGTAAATTTCCAGATTGATGTTAGCAGGAACATCACGTTTGTTTATTTTTTAACTTTACGAAATAAATCAGCGGAGCTCTTGTTGAACGAATTAATTTAATAACGCGGGAGTACAGAGGACGCGCAACGTAACGTAACGTAAAAATGTCAAAAATGTTCAAGCTGTCATAATATTCAATGGCGAAACGAAGCTTTATCCGTTTCTTTCGTTATATTTGCAGAACTATCCTTTGTTTCCTTCGAACAAACGGTGAAATACCTTTGTGAAATTGCAAAATATGCAAATGAAATTCGCTGCTGAATTATTCCGAAAGAATGTCACTAATCGCTTACATTATTCACGCAGTGGAATACTTTTTTTTTTTTTGCTATCATTTGTTAGACCAACGACGCCCCAACTGAATTCTTTTATCTGCTAATTTGTGGTGCTGCGTCCGACGGGTGTTCAACTTTCTCAATTACTTGCGAGAAGCGTCCTCGATCCCTTCTCCTCTATACGTTCATTTTCATGAACCTAATTTTCTTAATATAAGCAGCTGGATGAGTGGCGTTAAATACATAGGAAAAAAAAAAAAAACAGGAGAGTCTCACAATCAAAACGTCTTCAAATCTTTCGCTGAAGTTGACAATTACGTAAGGATTATTTTCTTGTAACTATCAAATCATGTCAAAATTTTGTAATACTATTTTTCATACGTCGATAAAATAAAATATTATTAATAATATTTTATTAAAAATATGCAGGCGTTTTGGGCGCTGACTGATATCGATTTTTAATGAGACAGAATTATAGCTATGTATACAGTTGTTCATATTCGGACAATAAATATTGAAACTACAATTATGGTTACAGCCTGGATTCAATCCATATACGACACGTTTCACATAATTTTAATGTGAGAATTAAAAAAAAAAAAAGAGAAATACATAATTTTAGTGTGAGGTGAATTTCAAAAAGGTAGGAAAAGAATAGAAAGGTACACACAAAGAGGCTGATTATATTCTCCATTGTGAACTGAATGAAAAAGCAGTTTAAAATTATTCAAAGTACGAATTGTGTTTCGCTCTAAATGAAGAGAGAAATATCGTTAAATATTATCAAAGCATTAGTACAAGGAGAAATTATTGACTAGAAAATATTTAGCCATTCTAGAAAGACCATTCTAGACGAGAGAGACATAGTGAGAAGTTAGCTCTGTGTTTCGTTCGCACCGAAAATGCAGACTTTTTGGCACGAACGTGAGCCGCGGTATGTGCAAATGGCTTCAAAGGAGGTTAATGAAGGTCATGCAAATTCCAGATTGTGCTCCAGAATTAAAACGCTTAAAGCGAGCGGAGGGAAACCTACGAAGCTTGGAGTGTACCTATTCGAACACTGCGATTAACACGGCGCCAAGAGACGAATAATTTGTTGATGACCGCCGAACTTTATATTATAGTTCAATTGTCGATGCACTCGAAAAAGTTTGATGTAACAACTCGGAAAAAATCGCCTATACTCGATTTAAACTTCACCAAAGTTTCGACATAGAAATAAATTATTTCAATGCTGACATATAAACTGAAATAAAATATTTCAATACGATAAATAATAATAATAATAATAATAATACAATGAATAATAAAAATAAAATATTTCAATATAATAGAAAAAAGAACATGACATAACGAAGTGCAAAACCGCAAGTGTAAGGAATTGAGGGGGGGGGGGGGGGATGATGTTCAATGCTTCGAGACTTAAACTCGACTATTGTAAATTCAATAATTTTCGCAAGAAGCAGCTATCTCTGTGTAGTTCGGCGAGTGTTAATAAATCAAATATTTCTTCGGTACACAAGGGAAACCACGAAATTCCCCCTTTGCCAATATATCATGCCGGGGCATGATACAATTCGTGCAGCAACTGAATCGTGCCAATCATGAAAATGGCTCAGGCCGGGTTAACAGAAGATAAACATACACAAAACCAGCGGTACCTTTCATCCTGGTATTCTACACGGTCCGGACCTCATGCTGACGCAAATTCACTTTCAGCGCTTTCAATCGCAATTCCCGGGACACCGGGCGCGGAAACAAAAGGATCAAGGTTAATCCATCTAGAATTACGAGCCGGAATAACTTGCTCTGCGATAGTTAATCGCGGAGAGCTAGGAAACAGTGACGACAGGGCCATCGTCGTTGCCCTATAAAGCGGAAAATGGCTTGGCCACAAAGTAAATTGAACGTCGCGGTTAAACACGCGTGTCAGAATAACTGATGCACGTGAACTGGCGAGCCATTTCGGCGATCGATCGCTTATGAAACGAACGGTTACCGCGACGAATAAAGAAATAAATAGAAAACGTCAGCTAGAAATTTCGCGTCAAAGTGGCAAACTACGTTTCTAAAGAACGTTTCAAGTGGAATTCTTTAATGTCCTCTGATTTACATCGGTGAATATACTGATTGATGATAAAATAATTGTAATTGAAAGTGGACGAAAATATTGATCCTGCGTATACATACATTTAAGTGATTTAAGCTCGTCTGTGGAACGTCGGGTGTTTAATGTTAGAATAACTGATGTAACGTTTTAAAACTGCTTTCAAATTGAGATTTCACAATGAGCATTAACGAATGATTGACGTTTCGTCAAAATTTCAATCGAGCTTTGAAGAAAGTGTGCCTCGAAATACACCCGTTTCAATCGTTCTGGCATTATGGTCTTGGACGAGTTTATGTCCTGTTTAAATTTCAATCCTATCAGGGTTAATAGATAAATAGGATTATAGATAAAATATGAACAGAAAATATAGATAAAAGTATAAACAACAGAGAAACATTCTTCCGTTATAACCTTAAAAATGTAACAAAATTTTTAGTCTTTCGAGCGAACTGCACCATTTAAATAACATGTAGTTGGTATTTGGTTATTCACTTTCATGGGCAAAAATATTGCAACATTTCCTCATAAATAAACGTTTCACGGTTTTGATCGACCGAACAGTAATTGGAATGGATGGTGTTTCGAGCAGAAATTAGTTCGAATCGCTGTTCTTGACAGAGTTCCGTGGATTTCGGCCCGACCTGTCCGCCTCAGGCCTCGCAGATGTAAAAATAGTCGAATACTTCGAGCGTGGCGTTGCTATCTAAGAATAATGTGGCCAACCTGATTGCCACTTTGCTCGTCGGCTCGAACGGAGCCGAAAGCTCGACGATTAGTTCGATTCGTTGGCGTGATTTCACGATTCATTAAATTCATCGAATAGAATTTAGAATTATTTCTCTGGAGCTGTGGAAGGTTTCAGGGGTGTTAGGGCGAAGTGTATGATAGCTAGATCGTGTCGTTCTAGTTTCGCTTCGTTACATTGACGTGTGTGATGGAATTGTCAATTTAGAAAATGGCAACGCGTCGTTGTGATGGATGGCTGGCCGGAGAACTGAATAGATAGTTAAACGTCGACAGTATTTTTGTTGTTCTGTCAAGATTTACTAGCAATTTTCTTCTTGAAATTTTCGTCTGCTCAACAATAGGGATCATGAGATATGTATAAAAAAGTGTAAAATAAACGAAGTTCCATATATATATATATATATATATATATATGCATGTATATAATGTGTATATTGTATACTTAGTGGATAGTAACATTACTTTATTGTATACGTTAATAGCAGTATTACTTTATTCAATGTAGATTAAATGTTTTAATTTTAAAATGGACCGACTAAAAAATTAAACTGTTTTCTGTTTTCAATTTTATGAATGAATAACGTACATGTTGTGTATATACAACGAATGGCAACGTTGTGATTTTATTGTTATGTAACATATTACTTTACTTGGTGTAGATTAAATTTTTAAATTTCGAAATGAAATGATGAAAAAATCAAATTTCATTTTGAATTTCTTTGTTCCTTTTTACTGTGTTATCATCTTCATTTATTTGTCATCACGCTCTTATATCGACCTGATAATTATTTTCCCTGCCGCAAAGTTCCAGACAAAGTTCAGGAGTTCGTTATTTGATTCCATTATCCAGGAAGATAATCTCTCTGTCATTAAATAGTCAGTTTCATTATCTTCATCAGTTTTTAATTAATCTTCACTAATTTAGGCATCACCTGGAACAATTTAGCCAACAAATGAGATATAATTGACGAGAATTCTGAAATTTCTCAGTATATATGGGCTTCCGGAATTCAAGACAATCAAGAAATAAATTTCTCAAATATATAATATTTACTCTATTTTTATTTTAAATTAAATCTACGAAAGGTTCTCGAATGATTCAAAATTTCTGAAGATTCTGTTTCTAGTATATTCTAACAAACACTGTCAATTGTTATATATGTTTATACATTTAAAAAGAAAAACTGGAGACGCAGAAATATATAAATTATCGGACGTAGAATAATCATTCTAATATTCATTCTAATATAGGTATATCGATGATTATGCAATCTACTAATAAATAACATTTCCAATTGATATTACCAATACTCGGAATGCAAGTTAAATTAATCTGATTTAAACGATATTTGCTTTCGAAGTTAACTCATTCTGGAAAACTCGAGGTTAAAATGAAAATTTTAGCGCCGGGGAATACCAGCCAAAAATGAGACCTCCCTAACGAGATCAGTTCGTACGGAAGTAACTTTAGAGGAAATCTGCAGTGTAGTTTTCTAACCACTTTACCAACAACGATAACCATCGTAACGAGTCGCCTGTTTCCCTTGCCATTGTGCACGCTGTTACCATTCTTCGCGTCCTTTTACCGGAAGAGGCAGGGATAATTTCCACTCCTTCTCGATCGATCAGTCCTCGACCTCATTTCTCATCTTCTGCTTGCTTCAGAAAAAAATCGACATTCATCGTTTTATCGGATATTATCAGGATTCGTGGGTTATTTAAAATCTGATAAATCGTTATATAATATGGGAGATAAGGGTAGTTACCCCAGGCAGCATGGCGTTCTTGCAAGCTGCCGCCACCTGGCGAAGGAACCGCGAACATTTTTAAGCGGTTGGTACAGCCGCGCCATTTTAAAGAAGTCCGTAGAGGGTAGTTTACCCTCCGACTCGTGTAACGTAAATTGATTTACGATTTAGAAGACGTTTACCTGATCCCTGGAGTTTAGTAAAATTAATAGCACGTTCAGATGATGCATCACGTGGATAATTTGGCTAAAGCGCACTTTAGAAAAGACTTTACGCGGGCGATTTAAAGCTACAGTCTTGCGTTGTAGTCAAAGCAGTTTGTAATCCCTGAGTTTGTTACGTAGCTCGAACGTGATTCGTTCCATTATTCGAATTAATTCCGCGGTAGTCGAAATCAGAATTTCTTTTTTTTTTAATTTATGGTTAACGTCGCATCTACCTTCTGGTCATTAGCGACGGTGTTTCCTTCATTTCTAGATGATTATATCTTATGGTAGATGTTAGTTTCCTTTAGACAATTCAGGACATTTTCTATGTGTTTCTGCGACTTCAGAGCTGCCGGTGAAGTTGAAATCACAATTTTGTTTTCTAACCAAGTTGTGAGTTTCAACGCGGCATAATTATGTTCGAACAAATGTCAAATTAAATAGTTTAACGAACAATTTCTGCGAAGTGCGGTTTAACGCCCGATTTCCAAAATACGAACTCAGGCTTGAAAATTGAAACTTTTCAAATAAACGTTTCATTTATGTAACATTGTTCTTTCGTAATATCGAAACTTTCAGTTATAGTTGCAATATAATATTTCATTCAGAAACTAATACGAACTTCACCTTTCTTGTATGAGAAACTTTAGATTTATTGAATTCTGAAGAGACATTAAAAATATTCGATGAACCTTCGAATATTCAATAGTTCTAAATGTCAAATTATTTTCTTACCATCTTCAAGTATAAAACGTGATGTTTTTTTTTTTTTTTTTGAAAGAATTGTTACTTGAAGCAAATATTAATATTCAAAATCAAACGTGAAGCAGAACGTGAAGGATCTCATGTATCCACGTATGTATATATAGGTAGCGTGTACGTGCGAAAAGCGAGAAAGAAATGAAAAGATTGGTCGATATGTGAAGGTTTTCATATAGAGTCCGCTTGCAAAAGCGGTCTCGTTTTTCTCCTTTTCTTTTTTTTTTTCTTTTTCTCTTTTTTGAACGACTTGAAAACCGATTCTTCTCGAATATTTTTTTCATCTATAGAGCACGGCACGTATCACTCTTATCTTGCAGAAAGAAGGGGATCTAGAGGGTTAGACATTTCTCATTCAGCCTAGTTCGTCGTGGTCTCCTTTGAACGTGACGTAATTAAAGGTACGCCTCGACGCTAGTTAGGCTTTTAGCCTATTAATCGTCGCGCCAGTACGATGTTTTAGTGTTCTTGAAAGGTTCCACGGCGAGAATGATATTACATTCCTGGCCATCTTTCAGCACTAGAGCCTATTTCATAAATGAACGTAATAATTCGCGATATTAAATATCCAAGCTGTTGTCATAGACATTTTTGTCGAATTGAGAACTTTATAAAGTATACTCTTCGCAGATATTATTTCAAATAATTTAATTAAAAATTAAATTGTATACTTATTATTCGACAGAGAGTAAAAATATTTTTCTTCTCATATTATTATTAATCGCAAAATGGTATCTTTTTTTTAAATATAAAATTCTCCTACTTTGACTCGAAATTATACCAATTTAAAAGTATTGAATATCAATATTACTCCGTCAGTAATTATATTGCGAATTTTTGCAATCAAATAGAGAAATTTCAATAGAGATTTATCCGAGTCACTGATGATTATTGACACAAGTATGATACTGTTACGGCGCAACGGTAATAATAAAGTAATAATAAAATTGAAAAAAACATATGCTTGAATAATTGATATAGAAATTTCTAAAATTAATAATGTATTTTGAATAATTATAGAAAATGGTAAAAAAAATTCAATTTATTATAAAATTCCTTAATAAAATTAACATTAAATGTCCAGAAATTAAATATTGATGATAATCGAATTGATAAAGTTCAAGGTCGAATAATTAATCTAATTAATTCAATAAATCTAATTAATTACTATAAAATGTATAAGAAATTTAGGAGAATTTAATGAGACGAAATGTTTTAAAAAATTAATTGGATAATTAAATATTTGATAAATAAAAAATCTTGATCACAATGATAAAGATATTGATAAACTAAATAATAAATGTCTTGTTGAAGAAAAATATATGGAACAATAGTTGCTACCCGCTTCGCAGCCGCCGGAGAGATGTTTTTATGAACGAGGACGAGATGTAGAATAAATACTTATATTTCACTATTATACAACTGTTGACTGTATTGAATGTGTGGTGTGTCATGAGTCGGGAGAGTGTACGCTAGCTCTCCTCGTGACTGATGCGGAGTGACTACTTGTTTTGACTGACTACTTGTGACTCACCCAATCTACGTGACTTTTTAAAATGGTACGCGACTTTCTGGAGCCAAGGCGCCTTGTTTCCTAGACTAGGCTTTGTTTCTGCTCTACCGAGCCTTTCCACATTCTGTCTCTCTCTCCAAGGCCTTAGATGAGAGTGTGACAGGACATATGGTAATTCTCAGCAGCGTCGAGGCTTCTTAGGAATTGACCTGGCTTCTGCGCCAGAACAGATACCTTATGTATTTTTCATATTTCTGTATAAAAATCCACGTTCCAGTAATAGCAAGAAATGCGTCGAGCAAACTTCTTTTTACAAAAACACGAAGTCGTGAAAGATTGACCGTACAGGATTTACCATGATTAGTGTACTCGATGTATTTAGAATGTAAATTCCTATATGGAACAAGCGCGAGACGATGAATGAAAGGAAATACTATTCAGGGTCATCGTATTGTCAGCGAAATTTACTGCGAATTTCTTATCGGTGTCTATCGCTGGTGGGCGAGGTATATTCCTGAAGTTATGAAGATCGGAGATGAGAACGTGACGGAGATACAAAGTGTATTTTCCGCCACCAGATTTCGCTATTGTTCTGTTGAATAGCGTCGCGCCTATCTATGTGACTTTCGCAACCTTCTCGTCGGGATTGGATTTCACTCAAATGCGACGTCGGGTTATGCCACGGAACAAATTGACAATTAAACCCGCGGATGAACCGAGACGCGGTGACCTTTCTTTCGTGTCTCAACGTGGATTCTGTGCCGAGATTATATTGCAGAAAGAATTTCTCATGGAATTTGCTTCAAGGTTGGGAAGTTGAAAGAGGATCTTGAGACACGCTGGGAACAAATTAAGATATAAATGAACTAAGATATATACACACCTGTTTCTTTTTGTATTTCCCCGTGGATCGAGCACCGAGATTTTATTACACGAAGAGTTTCGTATGGAATTTTGTTTCACGTTTGGAAAATTGAGGAAATCAGGAATAAATCAGAGTATAAATGAACCGAGATATATAATTGTTTCTTTTGTGTTACACCCTCTTTGTAGATTGAGCGTCGAGTAGGGGATTTATTTAAAGTTTTGATAGTTGAGGGAAACAGAACTGTGCCAGGAATAAATTAAAGTATAAACGAACCAAGATGTATAGTTGTTTCTCGAGATTCTGTAGGGAATTGTGTATGGAGTTTGTTTCAAGTTTCAAAAGTTACTGGTGCTGTCATGCTGCTGACAAATCAACAATAAAGTATAATCGGACCGAGTGTAATTGTTTTCTTTCGTGATTCTTCGTGGAGCAAGTGCCGAGATTTCCTAAGAGCTTTGCATGGAATTTATTTCAATTTCGAAGTTGTCTAGTGTTTCATTTGATGCAGAAATTTTAATACTATTATCAAACTATTTTTACTATTATTTACCGTCACTTTTTATCACACAGTTTTTATTATTTTTGATATATAGTATTTATCGCAGATAATAAAATTTTTAAATTACATGTATATTTTATAACAGGATTGTTAATGCATGAACACGTTACACGATTCTTTGTTGCATAAAATATTACGTCATTTCCCCAACTGTGAAGCAAATGTAATATTTTTTCTAAGATTTTTGTAAAATGTCACTTTTGCCGCAAGCGCGCGAAATTCAAAAAACTTCGAATTGAATTTCAAAATGCAGTGCGGAAAAATTTCGACATAGAGAAAAGGAGGTAACATATAAAAGTTTTAACGCAGATGATATTTCGATTGAAGTTATTTAAATTAATATAGAAATTAATATTTGAATTAGCACAGAAAACGTGTATTAATTAAAATCATTTGAGATGCAGGAAAATACTCGAGCATGGTTCTCTGCATTAAAATTCTTTTAAGCGAGAAGCACTTCCCAAAACTCATATCTCCCTAATGAAATATTTTAAAATCAATATATTCCATCGAATATAATATTGACGAATCAGTGTCATATTTCATTGATTTACAATTGTTTATAATTTACATGAAACACAGTGATTGCAGTCGAGAGTCTTAAATTATATCATGTTATCCCACTCCGTAAAATTCTTCATTTTTCGGATTTAGTATCGGCGCGACTAATGGATACGTGATACATTTACGATAATCGATATCCGCTACCAGTAAACTTTTAACAACGTCAGACTGAACAGTAAGTGATTCCACACTCATACAAGTCGAGGCATCAACAAGCTTGAATTTATGAAACTCTCGTCAAAGATGGTGAAAAAATGGCCAAACATCCACTGACCGTGAAGTCGAAAAATCGGAATATACATATGTACATACACGGACGACTGAATATCGATCGTCGCTGATTCTCGAAAACGCAAAGATACCCGAGATTAACCCCGGCTGTCAGAATCTGTAGCCGTGGCCCCTCGGAATCCTAAAATCTCCGGGATCACCGAGAATCCGGGGACTTTTGATACGTTCCACACCCACTGAAATTCTTACGAGTCCACGTGAGCTACGTAACTCGCACGGCGAATCGCTCGAATGCTCAATGCTTTCCCAAATCTTCGAATTCTCCGATTTCTGGAAATACCGGCGCGCCGGAAAGGCAATACGCTCTGCATATTCATGTACGCGTTTTTGTCTTCGAATTCACAGATCTTCGAGATATCAGTTTCTGAAAGGTTTCGTGGCATATGAATATCGTGTTTCGGATATTTAATTTCGCTTTCATTCCCGTATCCTCAATCGCGGGTAATATCGTGATCCATCAAGGACCAATCAATTTCATTTGCAATTTGTTTTCATCAATTTCTATCGTCGGAGCTTGTTTTTTTTTTTGTCTTGTTTTTTTTTTTAATGTTTGAAAAGAAATAATATTTGGGAAGAGGTTCTATAATTTTACGAAATTTCAAGAAATTTTTTTTTATAATAATGATCGTAAACTGGAAATGGAATAAATCTGTATCTTATTTAAATTTTTAGGCCTTTCTATGTTGTCTTTTTGAAATTTAATGTCGCTGACGCAATATTTTGTGAGACTGAGGTACGATTAAAGTAATATTCATTTAATTTTCTTTAGTTATTCTTTTATTGAATATTTTAATTTTAATTTACGGACTCTGAGTTACGGATTCACTTTAATTTAAAAGTCGTCTTCGTTGCATTCTAAGTTTCTGTTTATTAATATTAATTATCATTACATTGCACCAATCTAAAGAAAACTTTTTTATGGAATTTTACAAACAAAAATAAATTGTACAGTCTGTCTCGATCTTTGATGTTTTTACTTTATTTGTCACTCATTTCGTTTAAATAAAATTAAGATTTTCATAACTGAGAGGAAAATGAATTAAAGTCCTGAAATATGGTAAAGTTCGAATAGAAAATATTATACACTTCTAAACTCAAATAAATCAACTTTAGATTGCCTCCATCTTTAGTATTTTATTCTATTTGCCAATCATATCATTTAAATAAAATTAAGATTTTTATAATTGACAAACAGATGGATTAAAATCGTAATCAATATAAAGAAATTCAAAGACCACAAATTACAGATATTTATATTATAAACTTCCAAACTCGAATGAACTTTATTATACTTCATTTATCAATCATTTTGTTCAAATAAAATTAAGACTTTCGTAATTGACAAAAAAAAAGAAAGAGAAATGGATTACAGTTATAGAATGCTCGAAGGTGACAATTTGTAACGAGACAACTTTCGTGGAATAAATTAACTTTTTCTACGAACTGCAGCTCCAACATTTCAATAAACAATTACTGTGCATATTTGACCATACGAGAGAATCTGTGACATGGTTTAGCAGCACAGGGAGACACATAGGTGGAATTGTACACTGTGCGGTTACGCGATCAGGGTCAAATTTGACACACGTGGTAATCAATCTCAGTCTGATCTAATTTCCATGACGCAGCTTGGTTCATACCCAAGATCGTTCCGATCCAAGGGATATAGACGTAAAATACGTCTTTGTTCTTTAACGATCGTAACAGGGAGGATTGATCGTCGGAAGTTACACAAGCGTTTTGAATTCCTCGCGGCATCGGGGCGACTGTCAAATTTGAAATGAAAATAAAAGTTCTCTAACTAATGGCCGTAGCGATTCTTCGTCGAAAGTACCGTGAACTAAATTATTCAACATCGCGAAATTATTGTTGAAGCATCTCTGCGCAGAGGAATACTTGATTGCAGTCGCTGAAATTCTCCCATCGCCGTTCGCATAGTTCGCAACTTCGTTTCTTATTTT
Source organism: Frieseomelitta varia (assembly GCF_011392965.1). Taxonomy (NCBI): domain Eukaryota; kingdom Metazoa; phylum Arthropoda; class Insecta; order Hymenoptera; family Apidae; genus Frieseomelitta; species Frieseomelitta varia. The sequence continues at coordinate 252,560 of NW_025109978.1, read as the reverse complement.
AAAGAATTATCGCAACACTTTTTACTTTCATCTTCTTAAGTTTATTAAATGCTTCGAAAGTTTATTACCATCTAAATATTTATCAAAGGGGGTTTTATATTAACCGTTAGATATTTGTCAAATATTCTGAAAATATTCCGAGTCATTTTCAGTAATATGTTATTCCTGTCGAGAAGAAAAAAAGTTGTCGATCAAACGCAAGCATTCAATAACGATCGTATTTTTCATGTTTGTGAACTAAATCGCTAATTTTGGTATTTTATACTATCGAAGTATTTTACATATCGAAGATTTTTATTACGAATACTTGCACTCGATCGAAAACGTTTCAACAGGAGATCTTTGCTTTTAATTTTATCGAAATGAGAGTAATTGATACAAATTACTTAGTATTCGAATTTATTACGAATACAATGATTGAACAAATATCTAATGATATCAGCAGTACTCGTATGTGTTGCAAACTTGATAAAAAAGACAAAAGAAAAAAAGAAAATAAAAACACTTGTGAACTTGTAGAAAAATATATCTCCAATAATATTAATATTCTATTATAATCCTAATTATTATTACATTATATTATCATTATATTGAAAATATATAGAAAAATATATCTCCAATAATATTAATATTCTATTATAATCCTAATTATTACTACATTATATTATTATATTGAAAATATATAGAAAAATATATCTCCAATAATATTAATATTCTATTATAATCCTAATTATTATTACATTATATTATCATTATATTGAAAATATATAGAAAAATATATCTCCAATAATATTAATATTCTATTATAATCCTAATTATTACTACATTATATTATTATATTGAAAATATATAGAAAAATATATCTCCAATAATATTAATATTCTATTATAATCCTAATTATTATTACATTATATTATCATTATATTGAAAATATATAGAAAAGTATATCTCCAATAATATTAATATTCTATTATAATCCTAATTATTATTACATTATATTATCATTATATTGAAAATATATAGAAAAGTATATCTCCAATAATATTAATATTCTATTATAATCCTAATTATTATTACATTATACTATCTACTATTATATTGAAAATATATAGAAAAGTATATCTCCAATAATATTAATATTCCATTATAATCCTAATTATTACTACATTATATTATCATTATATTGAAAATATATAGAAAAATATATCTCCAATAATATTAATATTCCATTATAATCCTAATTATTATTACATTATATTATCATTATATAATCATTACTCTATTATTACACAATCATATTCACATTAACACTTTCAATACTCTGTTCACTTTGACAAAGCAAAATGCTCCCCTCCCTTTTAAATTCGTTCTTAATTTCAATCTCATCTCCAAAACTATAAAATCACATTTACTTCGCTCCACTGCTCGCAGTTAACTACTCGCGAGAGATGATCATATCTATCGCCAAGAATTTCGTCGAGAAACAAGAGTGCCAACACGATCGATATTTTTTCCCCGAGGTATGTACGTAGTACAACCTGTTATCTCCTTGTATGCCAGCAGTTTATCGGGTCAAAGATCGGTCCGCCATTGACAAGGAATTTGTAAACCCCCTTCCGCCAACGACACGCTTGTACTCTTCAGCTTCTTATCTAACTTTATCGCCCGGTATATTATTTACGGCCGATCGACGAACGAGTATCGGCCAGCCAATATCTGCAGGATATTCTGCACGGTGTTCGAACTCTCCCCGTTGTCGACAAATTCCATTTTCTACCGGTGAATCGGTGAATCGTTGATCGACGATTGATAAATCCGGTGTTCGCGCCGGTTGTCGGACTCGCTCGTCCACCGCCGGAGTTTCGACGGAAATCTGTTCATTACTATCCCGAATGGAATCGAGTCTCCTTTCACGAGGCTCGCGTTGCCGCGAGTTTCCCCTCCCTTCCCGTGCAAAGGTGAAAAGAGGAGAGCGAGGGATACAGCGAGCAATAAGGCGTCTGTTCGCGAGGAAATCCGACGAAGCGAGGCAAGGATAAGTCGCTGATAATAAGTCTGGAAGAAAAATGGAAGAAAATAGAGGGGGGAAAATATACGAGAGACTGAAAATGATGAAGTAAATCTACAGTGGCAGATATAGAGGGTTAAATATTATTTAACTTAATTAAATATTATTATAAATTACAGAGAGAGAGAGAGAGAGAGAGAGAGGAATAAATATTATTTAACTTAATTAAATATTATTTTATTTATAAAATAATATATATATAAATTATTATATTAATCAATTTAATTATTTAATAATAATAAAAGTATTTTTATATAGAAATAATAATAATATATTTATATTATTATTATTTCTTTCCCTCTTAATTTTAAGATAATATTTAATTTTCATATATTTAATATATAAATTTACATTTATAAATTTATATAAATAAAAAATTTTAATAATGTAAATTTATATATTAAACATATGAAAATTAAATATTATTATAAATTAGAGAGAGGGATAAATATTATTTAACTTAATTAAATATTATTTTACTTATAAAATTATATATATATATACATATATATAAATTATTATATTAATATATATATATATAAATTATTATATTAATAAATTTAATTATTTAATAATTATAAAAGTATTTTTATATAAAATAATATATTTATATTATTTTTATTTCTCTTCCTCTTAATTTTAAGATAACATTTAATTTTCATATGTTTAATATATAAATTTGTAATAAATATTTATAAATTTATATGAATAAAAAATTTTAATTATTTATAATAATGTAAATTTATATATTAAACATATGAAAATTAAATATTATTATAAATGAGAGAGAGAGGAATAAATATTATTTAATTTAATTAGATATTATTTTATTTATAAAATAATATATATATATATATATCAAAGGGAGAGGCTGTTCTTTGAGACGCGGCGAGACTAATCTTTAAATCCTGAACTCGAGGGCGAAGCCCGCTATCTGTGTTCGGCATTGAACGTTTGACCCGAAAACGTACCCCGGAGGAATTCCTTCTCGAAACGAAGATTCTTTCGAGGAAGTTTCCAAGACCCAGTGCTTGCTTTCTCGTGTCACAAAACGGAAACCGTGCTATATAAATATAAAAAAAAATTATAATCATGGAACTATGTTCTCTTATTTTATTTTTATATTGAATCACTCGAATTGCACACATTTATTGAATTATTCTATCGAATTATCAATTTTCACATGAAATCTGCGATCGTCAATTGTTTCTTCGAGTTCCAACAACGAGTTTCCCGATCATTCGATTGTCAGTATTCAGAGACATTCTGGGAAACTAAATCTAAACGACAAATTGAACATAAATAAAAAAAGTGTCTTGTTTCTCGTACGTTGCAAAGGAACGATCGTTTAATCGAAGCAACAAGAATGAAATTTCCTGGTGGCAGTTTCTCAAAATTCGAATCGATCGAACGCTCGTCCGTGTGCACGGCAAATAAGTCATATTTTATTTAAAATTCGCCTTTAAAATTTGCATTTATTCATTCGTTCGTGTACATTTCCGGCGGATTTCGAGCTTTGCCTGGAAATTAATGCAAACGCTATTAAATGTCCGTTCGCGTAAACGCCTGTCGGATTCGAAGAATTTCACGAACTCGAAAAACCACCGTACCACGGCAATTTCCATCGAATTATTTGAACTTTGGAAAACACTTTGTTTGATATTTATGTCTCCACATTTTCACGCAGAGACCAATATTTTCGCTCTCGATCGCAAAAGGCAGAGAAATCAACAGAGGCAGAGAGAGATTATTAACGTCAACGAGAATGACTCGAGTTTGAAGTTCTAGGCAGTTACTCAGGCTTAAAAAACTGAATTTTTCACACTCCTCGTTTCAATCCAATGGAAGTTAGCCGAAAGAAATCAATTTCAGCTACGCGATCGTTTCGGTCGTAGTCGTTTTTGAGAGAATTTTCGTTGCTCTCGGCGGAGCCAACCTAAATTGGAGGTACCACGATGCACCGTGTCGTCGAAGTGTTTGTTCAGTCTTTGTTTATTGTTCTTCCTTTGTTTGGGTATTTCGGTAGGTATAATAGTTGTTGATCAAGGGCTGGAATTGGCTTGTTGAAGATTGGTCTTCGATCGACGGTCGTTTTCTATTGATACAGTGTAGCTCTCGTTTCAGTAGAACTAGTCAACGATATATTCGTCCGAAGTGTACCTTGCTCTATTTGCGATTAAAGTTAGGAATAAACTTGAGATAAATACTTTTCTTCTGGAAATAATTGTAACAGAAATATGAAATATGTAAAATAGAATATAATAATATAATAATATGAAATATAATATAAAAATAAAATATGATAATATAATAATATAAAATATAATATTTTCATTGTCTATGTTTGTATTATCATTTTCTATTGGGAGCTTTATTATTAGTTAATTTATAAAGAATTTGAAAATAAATTAATTTCGAATGAATTAATATTTCGATCGTCTGATTTTTTTAAGTATTTGCGAAATCTCACTTATCAACGAAAGAGAATTTAAGGCGGTTAAAGAAGAAAAGAAAGGAAGATCAAATCATTAGGCTTTACGCAAATTTATAGATTCGGAAATGTAACTAAAAATAGAAAATTTTGATACTGAATGTTATAAAAACTATAGACCGCTTTATATATCATTTTGCTTTTTAAAAATTACCTATAAATGCACAAAATGCACATGTTGCATTCAGCATCTCATTTAAGAAACATTTTTCTACTACAGCAAATTATCATTGTCACATCGCAAACATATAATTTTCACACAGTAACACGCGAAAATATATAAAGTGTTCAAAGCAAGTAGTTCGTAACATTTAATAAACAAAACAAACTTTTATAACTTAATTTCAATTGCATTTATAAATTTGCCTAGACAAAAATATTTCAACTTTCGTTCCAACTATTTCTCCCGTCGGATCTCTCGCATCTGTCTAAAAAATTACTACTCGTCGACCGCTGTACACACATGCATGGTAAAATCATCGGTGGTCGACGAATAAAGGGGCGGAAAATCAGATGGCGTCGTTAATGGCGCTTTTTAACAGGGTTTCAATTCTTGCATCTCTCTTTCTGTATCGCTCGTGCCACGCGATGTCTGATAATCGATCTCCAACAGTAGCTCCAACAGGGATCAATGCATTCTCGAACCGGGTCTTCTATTTCTCTTTTTCTCTCTTCTCTATTTCTCGTACAACGACGCAGCGTCATAAAGTGCACTGATCACCGTGTTTTTATCCTTATAAGATCGGTCACTCGTGATATTGGCGTTCTCGTTTAATCTGCCACCGTGAATATATCGCCTCGCTGGATAAACGAACTCGAACATTGTTCCCTAACACGTGAAAAATATATTCAACTACGGTGTTTCGTTCGCAGCTGTTCGAAGACAACGTGCTGTCAATCGAGTTTATCCATTTTTACGGTATGTTAAGAAGCTTTTTGAAAGTTGTTGAGAAGTATTAGTTATCTCTTTAAAATTTTTATTAGGCTGTAATAGAACAAATTCAGCTTCTATCCAGTTTTTTCAGAGAACAACACGACTGATGCGTTTCTCAATATGTCGTACTAGAAATGCCTGAATCTACTATCAATTCTGGAACATAGAAAATTATTCGATGCGATTTACATATCGAGGAGAAAACTTAAATCGTGTTTCGAGAAATAAGAATTTATCGAAAAGAGTAATTTAGATGTAACTTTCATTATCTTTTTAATACGTCTTGCTATAAACTACCTAAATCTACTGATCTACTAAATCTACTTCATTGTCATGAATTAATTCCCAGGTCATAGAAAATTATTCGATGTAATTTGAATATTAAGGAGAAAACTTAAATCGTGTTTCGAGAAATAAGACTTTATTAGTAATCTAAATTATTAATTAAATATTAATTAAATATAATTTAATATAATATAATTACATCTAAATGTAACTTTTATTATCTTCTTTATACGTCTGGCCACAAACTACCTAAATCTACTGACGTCGTCATGAATTAATTTTAGACTACAGAAAGTTGTTCGATGCAGTTCATTTATCAAGGATAAAACTTGAATCATTTTTTGAGACATAAGAACTGATTGAAAAGTAACATAATTCATTATATTTTTATCATCTTTTTTAGCGTATTCAACTACAAATTTCTAAAAATCTACTGACGTCAAGTTACTTCTGGTATTATTCATTCGACATAGTCTAACTGATTGATGGAATCGCTAAGACCAGGCTGTTAATAATTCTATTCCTTTAAAGAATCAGTTTCATTCAGCACAGTATAATGTTGCAAGTCCGGTTAACATTCTGTGTAATATCTGCCGCTTGATAAATTTATTTCTTCCGAAACTTGTTCTACTCGTCACTATAATCTTCTCAGAGTTATCAGATTTGTAAACATTTCTCATTAGGCGTTTCGGCGTTTGTACGAGAAACAATTTTACTTCCCTGAATTATTCGACGATTTCTATTAAAAAATTGTTATACTTTACATTTATACTATATGTCATTGCATATAACTTTAAAATTAAATTTTGAACTAAACTTCACTATATATATATGTATGCAATTAAATTTAAATTTAAATTTAAACAATTATTACAGAATAATAATCATCAGTGCTGTATAATATAGTTTCGAAAGTTCCAGGAAGTAAATTTGCAGATGCTTCTCGATTAGATGTGTCGGTGAACGAATTTTCACTGTCATAAATCATTCTCCCCGGTTAATATCGCCTCTTCGCGCGTTATTTTCGCGCATGGTCCGTCAGTTTCATCGGAGCAACGAGGCGCGCGATGATACTTAAATGCAGCGGAACTACAGCGATAATCAGAGCCAATTAAACGGGGGCGCGTACGCACATATCCGCCACCGAGATGCGAGGTTAACGATATCCCGATGAGACTTTAATGCCGTGTATAAATCCCTTTTTAACTCGCCATCATTTCCAGCCTATCGACGTAATTCCTTCATCCGATCGATCGCGCGGAAACGTTTTGTTTATGGAACGACAAACAACCGTGAGGTCGGTCGCGCAAAATATCGCGGGACGGAAAGAGGTGGAATTATTCGAATGCTGAATATGAAAAAAAAACAAGATAAATAAGTGAAATTGTTTAACGTTGTTTCATATTAACATGCAACGAAACGTCGAGTTAAAAAAGAAACAAGTGATGGACGTGCAGGCAAAATTATTTAATATTGGTAATATTAATATTATTTAATATTGGTAATGCAAAATTAAATAAACATTGACGCATGCAACGTAATAAAACGACGAATTATGTATATTGAGTGACAAAAAGAATTGTCAGACGTATATAAATGCGGTAGTTGATTTTTATTTCGAGACCAAAGGCGACGTAGGAATAAATCTACTAACGAGAGCGTTCATTCACAAACACTCGACTCTTTCGAAAGCACTCCTTCTATCTTCTTCGTTTATTCTTTATTAATTAACGTGTGTATTCTTTGCAGTCGTTTCACCCTGCACACACACACACACACACACACACACACACGTATATTCCCTCTGGCTGTATTTCACTGCCTCTTTTATCCCACGTGTTCATTCATAATAGACACTCAGTCACGTTCGCCAAAAACTTTAAGTGCCCGTGTATCCTCTATTTAGCGATAAGTAATCTTAAGTACTCGGTCTAAACGCTTTCTTCGCACCTCTAACGCGAACGTAAGATCAAATATTCGCCGATGAATTGCCAGTTTCACTTCTGTCGATCGAACGAATCATTTCTCATTTTCCCGCGATGATGAAATTTTGAAAATTTACCTCTCTATGGAAAACAAGCAAATGTATGTAAATACCAAATCGTTTCGAATATTTTGCCTGTTTGTTGTTTATAGTCACAATTTATTTACAGTCGATTATTATTAGTCGATTATTCTCAGATTGTTGATTAAAGTATGTTAGAAATAATTGATAACTTGACGAAATTCCGTTACCTATGCATTTCTATCACTTTTGCAAAAAAGCGAGACGAACAAATCCTGCGTTTCTGGCATTTTTATAGATCGCGGGATGATGAATTTTTTTACGTTTCAATGCAAGAGTGTCCCGAGAGATTAATTGCAGGATTGATCTGTCAGTCGCAAGGATGACAGTCCGCCATCGGCTTATAAGCACCAGCCGGATAAACGGGATGATCCGCCACTAAGTTAGTTAGGATTTAATCGTGAATAGTAAATTAATTACGATCGATGAGCGTCTTGATCGAGGCAAGGGGACGTGCAGAAAGCGGAACAGGACGCAGCGTGAAAGCAGAAATATTAAATTTGTTTTTATTGAGCGAGGGAAAATTGAAACGGTCAAATAACGTTTCTCTGAAAGAAATTCTGTTTCACTCGCGAGGTAAAAAGTCCGCAGTCAAATATTAAAGTTACATCGACGAAAAGGCATTTCAAACTGGGGATAATGTGATTCGCGAGCGTGAAAAAGATTTCAATGCCCTCGGATATCTTCGAATACCTTTCGTGGAAATCTTCTTACCGGATACTGATAAGTTTTGATAAGAATTGGTAAATTGACGATTCAAGTATACAGATAATAATTAATGAATTCAATTTGCTCTGCTTGATAATTTTATTTCGACGCACGAATTTTATTTCAATGTAATACACTTTAACAATACAATTTACGCTTTCTATGATATGTACTTTAATCATTTTCCTTAACACGGTGAAGGACAGAATGCTTTTTCAAGCTGTTTCAATCAAAACGATCGAAATGTATCAAGCCTGAAATAGGATATGAAGCGACAGTATGTTTTGTAATAAAAAGCAGAAGAGAAAGAATACGTAGAGGGGAAAAGTGAAAAAGTGAGACGAGTATAGAGAAAATTGAATCGATTCTTCGCGTTATTATGGGGATAACACACGATGGGTTGTCGCACGGGGGACTTCTGAAATTTATTTTCATTCCCAGGACGGTAGATCGTACAAGGTGGAAAATGAGTCGCTTAAAGTAGAGTACCGTGTAATTCGATGCTTCCTCACGTTCAAGATACTAATATACACGAGATATACGCTGGCGAAAATTCGAACATTGCGAGCCATATCCTTTTAAACTTCAACCACATTTGTTACTTTGCTCTCTATGAGCTCTAGTCATTAATTTGAAATCCGCAGAAATGTTAGTGTTATTGATCAGAAATGAAAATTATCATCCGTTTGCGTGACAAAGGAAATGAATAAGAGATAGATTCCTCATTGAAAGAAAGAAGGGTTGGCACTTCAGTTTTCAAGGAAAGGTTGAAATTTTTAATGCAGCGATTGCGAAAAGTATTGAATTATTGAATTTTCAGAAGTAAAAAATTTTAGAAGTACGAATCTATTTATTTCAATTACCATTTAAATTATAGTGACTTACTTGGAGATATCTTGACACAGTTGTTTTATTTTCTAGTGACTTACTTGTAAATATCTTGACACAGTTGTTTTATTTTCATTTATTTATTTATATCGATATATATTCGTCAACGTATATCAGTATTACTAGTATTAAGCATTATATATATATATATATGTGACGTCCGTAAATGTGTTCAGTCATCATCGGAGACATTTCATTCGCAATTCAATCCTCACTTAATCTGTTCGATCGTTAGTCAAAGTTGTTGATTCCGAGTATATATCGAGAGCCGTGTTTCTCGATGGATTATAAGGAGGAATTAACATACAATGGTACAACCGTCGAATGGTACTCAGCCGGTTCGGAGCAGGTTCTCCGAATTTAGCTTCAGAGGATGAAGATGGCCTCTGGTACAGCGTGAATCCACTAACAAAAAAAAAAAAAAAATTTGAGAGAGACACGAAGAGAGGAGGAAATAAAGAAAGGCACGTCTGTGCCATCGATCCGAGGGATCGAAGCGCGATAAGAGCTTCGAACGAGAGACATGTCCGCCGTTTGGGGTGGAGAGGGTGGGATGGAAACGCGTCGACAGTGAGGACACAGTAACGCGATAAATTGCCGCCATACGTTACATTCTACGCGAGCCAAGTGGGAGGAATGTAAAAGTGGAACGACAATGGCTCGCCGGCGACAAAGCTACAGCGATAAAGTGGATTTGCATGAAATCTCGCGTGTCTCGCGCTCTGACGCTGATCATTATGAATACATTCCGGAAGGTACATCCTATTTTCACGTCTTGCGAACGTGATTCCGTTTCCCTTACCGTTTTTCGACGCTTCACCGGCAGTGGGCGATGCGACGCGAGTTCTTATTCAGACGCGCGAAGAAGGGGATTAGATGTAAAAAGAGGAATGGTCAGGGATTAGGGCTCGCGGGGAGAAGAGACTTTGATGGATGTGTCGGGCAACTACCGGCGCGATGAGATTCTCGTCACGTTCAAGGCCCCCGCGTGAAAATTTGTTGGAGATATGGTTGAAACAGGTGCTTTAATCGGTGGAATGTTGAAAAATGAAACGTGAATGCCTGTTCCGCGTGCGCCCCCGTCGTGGTAACAATGGAAGGCAATTTAGTTTATTACGTCGAGTGACGTTTCAGTTCTTGATCGTCGAGTGGAAAACTGTGTAGCCTCTGCGGGAGAGTGCGTTACGTGTGTACGTTCTCGGTAAATAATGTAGAGACATAATATTTTATTATTAAGTAATATTTATTTGATAAAAGTAATGATAGTAGACAACAACAAATTAAACGAGGCAAATAATATTCAAACAATACGAATTAATTTATTAACAACTCAAATAAACTTTTAACAATACGACACACTTTTATCGTATTTCTGTGATCAGCCAAACAGGCCGTCTGCTATGTTTAAACATAACTAAAATTATTAAACAGATTAATTATAATAATCGATACTACAATAATGATCCTCGATGTTACGACATTGAAGGCCATTCTCACCTAGTCGATCTGTAGAATAATTTCAATATTTTGTACTTTATTTTTAAGACAGAATAATGGCGAAAGCACGTATTTAAACCACGGTTCTCTCAGACAGTTCTCTTTGAAGTGCGCACGTACGTTCTCTGCCTCTTTCGTCTCTGAAACGCGACATTAATTGTAACATCGGGATCGTTCGTTCCTTTTTCTTGTAGGAAATTAAGGAAAGCACGTGTGAAAAGTTGACGAACCAGGTACTTTGATTTCAACTAAAATATTGAAATATCGCAATTAACAAGTTAGCCTAACTACTCGTTTCACGAAACCTCGTAAACAACTTCGATTCCAAGAATCACGAATGCAACCACGAGCAACGAGTTCATAGTGGATTGTTCTTTCTACATCAACTACAGAGAAACGAAAAAAGAAGAATAAACATCACAGTTTCGTTGAAAACTGAATTCGTAAAAGAGCATTCTCTGAAAAAAAGAAATCTCTGCACCTTCAAACGATAGACACAGGCTCACAGGCTTTGAGAACTTTTCGAAAATCCACTTCAAAATCACCTCCGCGAGATACGTTCGGGATCCGCTTCATAATTGCGTCTCGCCTCTACGCGAGAACGTAATTAAACCAGCCCAGGGAGAAGAAACGGAGTGCCCCGGCAGATAATTGCTTCGTTCGTAAAATGGAAGTTTCGTGAGTTCTATCGCACGGCGAAATTGCCAGCCGCTGTAAACAACTGAAGTCGCGCCGGTTCCGCTCGAAAAGAGTTTAACCGCGAATTGGTCGGAAATTACTAGCCCTTAATCGCGATCTCTCACGATTCACGTTCGTTTCGTTTCCCTGTCGTGGATATTACTCGTTCAGCGTCGTTCCTTTCCTTTTCTCAACTTCCCTTGCGTTTCTCGACAGAGCAACGCGCACGCACCCGATCGATCGGATCCTCACTCGCGAATTCTCTCTTTCGGAACAGCGAAACGGTGTGAACGGTGGTGTGAGCATTCGAGCTCATTAAATATACTGTTACCGATAACAGTCGCGCCTTTGAGAGCCGCTTTAACGCTTGACGGTCGTGCAATTTCGATGGCCGAGATTATGCGCATATCAAGTGTCTCGCGGGTAAAATGAAGAGAGATCCCTGGTCAGTGGAACGCGCGGTGTCTTCGTTTTATTGGGACGCACGGTTGTACGCGGGACACTTTTGTTTTTTTCTTTTTTTCTTTTTTTTATTATTATTCGCGATTTTACAACGTGACAATATTTTACAAAAGTTTTGAGATTTTAATCCTTTTTCGTGGTACCGTTTTCATTTAAAATGGTTTTTGTCTACATTTTGTCGCTAGAACGACGACAATTATACTCGTCGAGCACGAGAGTAAGTGCAGCTGTTGTAAAATTGAATTAAATCGATTACGAAGAAATAACATTAGTTTTTTTAAATTAATAATTTAAAAACTAACCTGCTTAACATTAATTAATAATAATATTTAGGAATGATGTAAAAACAATTGGTCAAGTCTAGTCTCCAAATATTCTAAAATGTCTAAAACGTTTGCAAATACGTTTTATCTCCCACAAAAAATTTAATTTAAGTAACAAATTGTGTAATTACTCTTCTCGCGTGACGAGTGTTGTCACAGTTATTCGCAGCGAAGTGCTTAAGCAGAATTGTCGGTCTTTAAATTACTCGGAGAGTATCTCATTTTTGTTGGATATTTTCGTTGAATTCGATCTGCAAACTCGTTGAATTCGACCTGCGAGGACAGCTTTGTTCTGCTGGTTGGACATAAATGTAGATTTGTAGATGGATCTCTGTGCAGTTCTAGGAAATTTGAAAATGCAAAATTGCACAATTGCAATATGGGACAACTGTTTCAATTGGAAAATCAATTTTCAGTCGGGTATTCTCTGGTCGTGTCCGATTTAATTCGTGAGGATGGCTTTGCGTTCGTCGGAAACAAATTCGGGTTTATATTTAGTAAAATTTCAAATTGCAAAATTGCGCAAAATGCGTGATATGAAGGAAAGATGTACGAAATTTCGGAAATACACAGTGAAACAATTTTGTTTTACTTAATTACACTCTGAGCAATATAAACCATATGAATAAATAAATCACATTGTAACACCATTGACCTACAAATTACAGTATAAACATTTTAAATAATATTGAATTTCAGCAATCACGTACAAATACAATAAAAATAACAATTGAAGCTTCGTTAACATTTTCCCAAAATCCCTCGCATTGATATCTCGTTTAATACCATTCGAATGGTGTTATTTACAATGAAATCACGTCGTCGATCGTTCATGTTTACAGAGTAATATTTCAACGTATTTTTTTTGTTACAATTGGATTGGAGCAATGGTCGTCAAAGGAATCCGTGATTAGCACGTTTTATTGTGCGGATCGTGTCGTTTCGCGTGTTCTTCAAATTATGGAATAAAAATGGATAGAGAGATGACGGACGTTTTAATTAAAGCTTTGTGAAGGGCGTGGCCTTTATTAATTAAACTGGCACTCGTTGCAAACGTTGCGAACGTTGTTATCAAACCGACCGAGTTTAGAATGAAGTATCAAATTGTGTTACTGGCCGTGGATGTTTCGTTTCAAATGGGACGGTTCCGAAAATTTTGACGTGCTGTATTTAAATAGACGTGCACGTGGAAATCGTTCTTTCGTCATGAGAACGAACATGATTATTACGAAATTTTCAGTATTTTCATGCTAGTGTACTGTACGACTACTTGAATATAATTTTGCCAACAATTACTCACGTTAATGATATAATTACGCGTGTGTATATTTGCTTGAGAAGAAAATGCCACGCTCTCAACAGAAATCAAAATTAATTTTCCAAAGTATATAACGTTCAGTATCAAAAAATCCCGACAATGTGATAGTTTTAGCGTTAATAATTTTTCAATAAAATTCACAAGTATTGGTTAATCAGCTACGAAAGGTAGCTACGTTTTCATTTCTGTTCGTTCGATGGATAATTTTTATATTAAAAATAATTCAATAAACTTGCACATGTTTCTTGGAAATATACGTTCTTGCACAACGTTCTTCCTCGAATAATCGTACAGCAGGAGGCAACCATTGGCGTTCTCATTTGCCATAGTGCGTCATTAATAAATCCCTTTGTGAGTACGAGAACATCTCGCAGTCAAGGTTCGTTGATTCGCGAGCTTTTACGTGCCGAAACGTCTTGTCGTCGCGGTTTGTCATTCCCAAAATAAAAAAAAAAAAAAAAAAAAAACCCACTCGCGTTCGCATCCATCAACAGCTCGCAGCGACTTATTCGTCCGTGAATAATGTATCCTATCTTCACGACGGTGTTTTCCTCGTGAAAGTTCTCTCGTAGCGCTTCCTGTTGCCGCGCGTAACAGAAATATTTCATGCGGATCGAGCTACTCCACCGTCTCGCGTGTCGTGGCATTTGAATTTCGCGGGAAAGTTCTCGCCGAATTCCGAGCTTCGGGAAGCTTCGTGTTCTCGTTAGCGAAGACTCGGTACGCGCAGCTGCTTTCCACTCGGTCGACGCAGCGCGATGGAAAAAAATTCCAATCCCCTCCCAAAATCCCAGTTCATGAAATTGCCAGCATTTTAAAATGTATTCACATTCCAACTGCGAAAAGGGAGGAAGAGCGGCGGACATCGGTTGATAAGAGATAATTGAAAATGTTTGATTAAATTCGTCATTGAATTTAAGATTCCTAGCAATGTTAGTAAATAATCGGTTCACTATATGGCCAGTTTATAACTCTCCTACGTTCATATATGAAACTAAAAAGTAATTGACATGTGGATCGATCAATCTATTCGTAGTTTTGTTAATGTTATTGAGTACCTATCTCATCGAAGATTATACGATTAAATGAAATTGGTTTTCTTCGTCTCCTTTTTTTTTTACAGCGACGGAACAATTAGTCAAAATAAAAGCGGAACAATTCGGTGGGAAATTCAGTGGTACACTCGTAAAATAAATCTTTGCGAAAATGAAATTCATCGCGGATAAAAATCAGTGTAACACGTGTAACACGTTTAAGATGTATAAATAACGGAGGAAACAAGAAATTCATCGCTTCGCTTGTAGATAAGAATACTTCACGCGAAGGAGAATTTATAGAGCAAGAAGAAAAAAAAGAAAAATACGTTCGTGAGAGTTTATACGAATTTATGGAGCAAAAAGGGAAAAGAAAGGAAGTGAGAGAGAGTTTTTAAAAATATTCCGCAGATTTTCTTTGCTAGATTTTAAAGTCGGATGGACATTCAGCTGCGTTCACTGTATAAATCAACATTTTAACGTAGCACTATTTTTCTTTGAGGTAGAAGGTTCTTATTTTAGGAGAGATGATGGTACAGATGGTTTGTTAAACGTCCACGTGAGAATACGTTTTTACGATTTGACTTTTGTTTCCGTGCGTCGTGCTTCTTGTGTTTGCAATTTTTTTGTTCTCTTTTCTTTTTTCTGTCTCTCTCTCTCTCTCTCTCTCTCTTTCTCTCTTGCTACAAAGCGTTCGTGGTTAATTGATGAGGGCTGTTGAAAACGCGTGTTTATTGCCCAGCCCCGTAAATTGCGAAAGCACTAACTGTCGAAGCTAATTTACAGTCAAAAAGACAAGAATGATACATTCTCGCCGCAGAGAAGAATGATGCACTAGAAAGAAAATAATCCATTTGACTGAGACGTAGATCTTGTACGTTTGAAAGAGAAAAAAGTAACAAGAGCGACATATTTTTCCTCTTCAAGAAAATTCCTTTAATAAGAAAAGAAACAACTGTTTATCTCGACGAAACTTCCGGAGGAAGTAGTTTTCGAAAAGATATCCAACCCAAATTCTTTTTATCGACATTCCTCCGTATTCCCATGAGACAATTTTCAGAGGAGACAGTCCTCGGAAGAATATTGAATCCAAATTTTTCTCGTGGAGTATGAAAACTGCGCGCGGTGGAAACACTACCGGAGAACGAAAATTGAAAAAGCAAAGAGTCTAACAAGCGAAACACAACGAGAAATAGAATGGAAAGGAATGGTTCTCCGCTTCCAGGTATATCGAAGATTTCGACGATACTCGCGTAAAGCAAAGCGAGTGCCAGATATCTTTAATATCAATTCCTGCGTAATGTACATTTCGCACGTACGCGGAAAGATCACTCGTTCGAACACGGATGAAAAAAGAAATCACCACACGACACGACGTGGTCGGCATCAGTCACGCTGAAAGTAACCATAAATTCAAACAAGCGGAGCACGCGCGATTTATGTGGTAAATTGGATTGAACTACGTGTCGCGTAGGTGGAACCAGAGTCGGGAGAGTACAAAGGACCATGTTACAAAAGCCGAGTCTCCATTTGGAGAAACTGTTGGGACGATTCTAACGGAAGTATATATACACGATTGCTTCCAGTTCAAAAACTGGCCGGGATCGAGAGGGGGATCGAGAGAGACCGCGATCGGTTCGATCGTCATTTCGGGCGACAGGCGGTTTTAAACAACATGGATCGTTCGAGACATTCCACGACGGTTAATTGTGCAGCGAGTATGCCGGTACAATCAAACGAGGCCATCTGAGACAGATTGGCTTCCCTGCTATGCGGGTCTCGAGCAACAAGGCTTCTCGGATAACAAAAGGGATGTCCTTCATCCCTGGGAAACATTGTGGCTTCCCTCTGTGGCCATTCCTCCCTTCCCGAAAAAGTAATTTGCGATCGTTTAATGTCGGCCGGTATTTGTTTTCGCTTGCCGAGGCTTCTCGTTTTTCTCAATGACTTACGACGAATTCTTGAAAAGGAAAGTTGAAGAAAGAAGGATACTTTTACCGACTTTGCGAGGGTTTTTATCATTCCACGGATAGATTCTGTGGATTTAAAAGTGTAACAATTTACGGAAGAATAAAATACTTGAACTCCTGTGTTGTTTTCTACGATAATTTAGTACGTGGAACAATTTTCTAGATAAATCCCTTTCTTGTGACTATATTTTCGAAAATATGTAAAAATCCACAGTCTACTTTCGAAGCTTGAGTTTGAAGGGTGAATTGCGAACATGTGTAAATTAAAAAACGCGTTTAATTACGATTTGTCACGATTATCTTCTTTCTCTTCGATTGCAAAATGAAAGTTCAAATACCAGGTACACAAGTCGTCATTCTATTTGACTTTTGACTCTAAAAACATGTTAAAACGATACATGTAAAAATGGTATTGACACTGTAAATAGTAAAATATCGAGATCTATCATCACTTTATAACTATGTAACGTAACAATATACTTTACAATAAAATTTCTTTCGTTAATGAACATCTTAGTGTCATCTCAGGACTAGTTCAACACTAGTAATAATCGATTGACTTTGAATTTCACGAATGATATTCAAGGAACTTGTAGTTGATACATCATACTGAACACAGGATTTCGCCCAAAAATTACGAGCAACAAACATCCTTGTGACTTCAGAAGTTAAGCAAAGAGTCTAAGGCAAGTCCATGATTTTCATTATGCTCTGGTGAGTTTTTCTCTATATTCTTCGTTCGTTTTTCGTTTTGCGGTCAAGCTATGCAGTAAAAAATTAATAGCTAAAGAAACAAATATTTTTATTCGCAAAATATATATATATTTCTAAATTTGCCTTATATCTATATATCTTCTACATATTATTATAAATATATATTAATTATGCTATTATATTAATTATGCTACATTACGTATATACGTATATACGTATATACGTAATGTAGCATAATTAATATAATAGCATAATTAATATATATTTATAATAATGTATAATTAATAAATAGCATAATTAATATAATAAAAATATTATAAAAATCCAATGAAATAGTTTTGTCTCAAAAATATATAAAAGAAATCACTGCGCAAACATGACAGCATATATATTTTAAAAATGATTAGAATTTTCGTAAATAAATTTCAGACTTTAGATTACAAATTATTAAGATTAATTATTTAGATGGATTAATAATTTACAAATTATTCTTCTTTGCAAAAAGCAATTAAACAATGTTAATACTACAAACATAGATAAATTTTATTATAATATATACGTATACATATACAATATATACGTACACAATGTCGTTAATAATTATAAACTCAACCACACATACAAATAGCAAAAACTGTTGTTTAAGGGATTCTTTGCTAACGACTCTGACTTTCATCAAAAATATTCTCCTACTGACCAACAAAATCTCGTTGGTCATTAATTATTTTTTACAATATAAATTATTTCTAAATCGTAGTTGCAAACGTTCCATATTTTCGGAGACACTCAATCTATTATTGTGATTCACTCTGAATTCTTCGTCACGTTTGTCGAGTTTCGTGATTATCTACATCTAGCATTGTCTCAGTCTAGCTGTTAGGTATTCCAGAAAATACAAATCTAGGATCTAAGATTCGAGAGTTTGAGATAGACGTTTCCCAGGGCTGGCCTGCGGTAAGTCTTACTACTTCAGAATCCTTCACTTTAAGTTCCACTCTTCGAGTAGTCTGATAGAGAATGGTCTACCATAAATCTGGGCCCGGGGAATCCGAAGTTTCACGATGCCAAGATTAATAAGACTTTGGCATTCTAATCTGAATTATGGTCTCTAATCGAGTCTCTCGAGCTTGTGACTCCGGAATTGTAACTTTCTGGATCTCGCACACTTCCTTCCATTCCCGATCTTCAGCGTGATCAGGCTTGATATGACGTGACCATGATCATGCTGTCATGTGCTTGGAAACGGCAGTCTGAGACACGTTACTCGATTATCATTTTCGATGTTTCGACTCTCTTCGGATTGCTTTATGTAGACAAGAAACTCCGTTTTTCGTGAATCGAACAATCTTTGTGACATAGTTATAGGAACGTTAAGTTGAGGATAGATAGGCTTTCATTCGAGAAATTTATTATAAATCTATTACAAGTCCATCTTTTGGGTAATAGAATAGAATAGTTAGAACTTGGGGAAATAGCTACTTCTGACGTCACTCTGTTTGTTTTTTGACATTCGTAGATAAAACTAATGAAATCATTTGAACTTTTCTCCGATCTGTTTGCGCTGTATTAAATTATAACGCAGTGTAATTATAGAACTGAATATACTGCGAAGAGAGTCCATCGATCATCTCGCGTCAGAGACTGACACGACTTAACAAGATTGAAGCTGCAACTTTTGAATTCTGATCCTCTGAAACTCTGTTAACTTCTCGGGAAGTATTATTTAATATTTTAACATTAGTGCCACCGACGAGTAAGCGAAGATATCAAAATAAATGGTATTCGAGAAGATTTCATCCAAACATTTCCAAAGAAAACATTCGTGTCTACGCTGCAAATTTTTATGCAACGTACAGGCAGAGACGTAGTATGCAAAAATATACAAAATATCAGAGTGAAGTATTTAGTATATCTAACAGTGAAAGAAAGTTTCGACTCGAATAAAGCTTCAGTTACTTAAAACACGTTTAGAAGAACATGAAATTGCATAAAGATCTCTTGGTCAGTGTAAAGGTTCTGTCGTTTTTTGCAATATCAATTTTCTGAATTTTTTTTTTTTTGCTAAAAAATGGTATGCTGATTGACAATACTTAGTCAATTTAAAAAATACTTATTATATTGAGGAGAAATTATTGGGGTTAATTGACTATTTCTTTTGTTTTTGTTAGTATTGCAAAAGAGCTGTATAAAGAATATTTTTATGTAAAAAACAAAATAAAAAAAAGATTCTAAATTTAAAAGAAAAAAACGACAGAACTGTCTCTTACACCCAATATAATTTATCAGTAGTCTATTATTTATTATCTTAGGTCTCAATCTCGTTAAAATTGCGATTCGATCGTAATGACGTGGCACGCACGTCAACAATTTTTTGTCCCAAATTGCACATTTTCTCAGTTTCAAGTATATTTAAATATAACCCAGGCAAAAACAAATGATGAGTTTATTACTTCTTAATAAATTTCTATCCAGATATCGTACCGACGAGTATGAAAAGAAAAAGAAAGCGACGAATTATTGTACACGGTTCGGTCACTCGTTATGGTCCGCAATCCGTCGCTAGCGCAAGTGGTTAACCTCTTTATCGTCGAGAATTTTTTGTTCCAAAATTGTAATATTTTCTCAGTTTTAAGTATATTTAAATAAAACAAAATAAACAAATAATAAATTTATTACTTCTCAATAATTTCTCAATAATTCCTCAATAATTTCTATCGTACCGACGAGTTCAAAAAGAAAGCGACGAATTATTGTATGCGGTTCGGTCACTCGTTATGGTCCGCAATCCGTCGCTAGCGCAAGTGGTTAACCTCTTTATCGTCGAGAATTTTTTGTTCCAAAATTGTAATATTTTCTCAGTTTTAAGTATATTTAAGTAAAATAAAATAGGCAAAACAAATAATAAATTTATTACTTCTCAATCATTTCTATCCAGTGATATCGTACCGACGAGTATGAAAAGAAAAAGTAAACGACGAATTATTGTACACGGTTCGGTCACTCGTTATGGTCCGCGCAACCAGTTGCCAGCGTAAGGGGTTAACGTCGTGTATCAGACGCACGGCAGGGATTCTTACCACGTGGATCGCAGACTTCCACGTTCCTAATCTCCGCGTGTGCTCACCTCGTGTGCAATAACTTCGCCACTCGCCCGAACGTTCGCTCGATTCTCCACCTGTCGTTCACAGGACTTCTCGCTCGCGAGAACCACGAGCTACCACGTGTACAGCGAGCGGCATTTCAGCTTCGCCAAACTTGGCGAACAATGTATCGTCGATATCGAAAGTTTCCACGAAACAAAGTAACTTTCCTCGTTGCCCGTGGGACGTCTCGCTACCAGACGCGTCTCATTCTTCCCCAGCTTCTTAACTCTCCGCCGCCACTTGAAGAGAGGCAACTCCAGACGAAAAGAAGAAGAAGAAAAAAAAAAAATTTCCACGCTTGCACTTTCCTCTCGCCAGTCCCGGTTTTATCGTTCCACGCAGTCGAACGTTTCTTTTCTTAAATAACCACCTAGGAGCAACGTAGACGCTCGTTCGAGCCGAACGAGATAGGTCGGTCGTTGCCGATGAATCTTCTGTGCTATCGATTGGATCACGCCGGGAAATACCCCTTTGTTCGACG
The DNA here is from genome assembly GCF_011392965.1 of Frieseomelitta varia. Classification (NCBI taxonomy): domain Eukaryota; kingdom Metazoa; phylum Arthropoda; class Insecta; order Hymenoptera; family Apidae; genus Frieseomelitta; species Frieseomelitta varia. The sequence goes on along the minus strand of NW_025109978.1, from coordinate 231,501 downwards.
TGCCCTTTTAACGAGATCCGAGTTAAACAGAGATGGATTTTGCTACGTGACGCGAAGAACGAACGTTGCGAATTGTACCTGGGATATCGATGTTGAGTTTTATGCCCGCCGTTGGCTGTTGCCAGCATCTTTCAACGGACATGTTGTCTGGACTGTTCGTTTACGGTTGATTGTCTTCTCCTGTTCTTTCCTCTCTTTCCTTCCCTTTATGCAAGAGATATTTCACAGTTTCAATTTCGAGTACAGGGGTAAATAGAGTGACGGCTGAAAGGAAGATTACAGGTCGGTTTCACACAATTGAATTTAGCATTAATGGGAGAAATTCATGCGTGACACGATCTGTAATACACGTGCGTTTGACACGAGAAAGGTGTTGAATGTAAATTTTGTGATTATATCAGCTTTAAACTTTCTTGAAATAAAGAATTGATTAACATAGTGTTCCTTTATTTTACTTTCAATTCAGCTACGTTCTATTTTTGTTACTGGAAAATGTATTTGGGAAAATTATACGAAAGTGTCGTTGTTGTTCTTCCGTTCTGATTTTATGTTAAATATTCCGTCAGAGCATCAGGCGTTTCTGTGTATTTCTGTAAAACTGAAAAGAAAATAATTTGATATTTTTAATTTCGAGTTGCGTGTTTGTAAAATTTTCAATGCACGTATTTCACTCAAAAGAAGGTTCTTTGATGAAAATAATTCATCTGATTTTCTATGTATAATGTATAAACTCTAATATTATACTATAAAATAATATCACTGTATAATATTCTATAACATTATAAATTACATAATTTTCTCTACTATATAATTTCATCGGAATATTATCTTTCGCCGGAAAGTTACATTAAAATCCAGAAACTCTACTTTTAATCCTCGGTACGATTTCATTGTTCCATGTTCGTCGAGTTTGTAGTTTCTAAACCAATTTCGGTTCGATTTCATATCGGAGGAAGGAAAAAAGAAGAAAACACACGTTGCTCGAAGTCGTATCGATAATTGATATCGAATCTAGCAGCGAATCGAACACTGTTCGCGAGTTTCTCACGAATAACGAACAATCTCTACGTACAACGCCGTGACTGTAGTGTTTTTTTTTTTTTTTTTTTAAATCCGAAATCAATTAATTACCTTTGTACTTGCGAGACAAACATTTGCATTACAAATTCGAAACCGATTGCCGTCCCGTCGCGCTCGAAACAAAGCGACAAAAGCTGCGACTTTAATTGCATACGATCTCCAGCTTCCTCTCATTTCGACGATCATTATACAAATTCTACTAAAAAAGCGATAAATCCAATATCCGCGTCAGACACTCCTGTGAGATTAAAAAACTTGAATGGATGAAGACGTCGGTATTACATCCTGCGCTACTGAATATTCATTGAAACTTAGAACCGTGCGGTATTAAACTCTGGATAAAGGTTTCGAACCGATTAAAACCGGCTTCATACCCCGTGTGTAATAAATGGAATATTTTAAAACTCGAACGCGTCGTCGTCCGCTTACGCGATTGAATGCTTCGCGTCGATTTTTAAGTCCATCGTTTTCAAATTTCGTTGGCAGTGGCAGTAAAGATCGCGTAGATCAATGAAAATTTTTTTCAAACGACTGCATTTGTTAAAGAAGCCTTTCGACTTTTACTTGTGAACGATTGTTGTTCAAGCGCGCTCAAATTTTATTGTCACTACTTTTGGTGGTCCTTACTATAAATATTAAATTTATACATACTATTATATTTACATTATCAATATATTATATATATATCATATAATAAATAAATATTATTATATATTTTACTTTCCTGTCCTGATGCTGTTGGTAATTGTTTTTAGTAGTTTTAAGGAAAGGCGAGTAAATCAGTAATAATTTTAGAAATAAATTCGACAATATAATATCAAAGAAATGCATGAAACGTGACATAGGTCTTGAATCTTTATATTGTAGATTTTTATAAATTTCTGAATATGACTGCGCGAAAATTTGAAACGACAGAGTATACATATAAGTATTGTAGATTAAAAAATATAAATATAGTACGAATGAATAAGTGTAAAAATGCTAATTCTTTTATTCTTAGGGTTAAAATTTTTAATATAAAATTTAATTAATTTAATGTTGATAAAGCAGTAATTTTTTAAAAATAACACAACATATAAAACATAATTTTTAATTTAAATTTAATAAATCTTCATATCAAGTTATTAAATAAATTCCAGCAGTTACCAAAATTCATAAATGAACTGAAGATGAAACATACATAAAGTAACCAAAAGTAAAGCAGTAAATTTATAGTGCTTAAAATTAGATTTTGTTGATTTAATCATTTTAGCAAGTTCAGTTGTCATTAAACTACTAATTCTCATACATTTTCTGCATTTCTGTCTCTCTAAATGCAGGCAACATGCGAAAATATATAGAATAAAGTATTTAATTCGTGAATATTTAATATGTAGCTAAATAGAATAAGTATTCGTTGATAAATCGAAAACAAAATATTCGTCAGTAGAGGAAACAAATTTTTGCCCAGCCTCTGCTTTCTTAATTTCGTTCAGAAATCTGAACAGAGTGACGTAAAGATCCACACTCTATTACCATTATTAATATAACAAAAAAAAAAAAGGAAATAGAAATCTTGAAAAAGGAGTGTCAAACGAAAAGGACAAATATCACAAAAATTTCTCCGTGCAGTATCAATTGAAAAAAAGAGAATAAATGAAAACTGATCGAAAGAAATTTGTAAAAGACAGTCGTAAAGTATCGCGTTTTCTGTTTCCGGTAAGAGCTTCGACTGCGATCAGTATCGCGAGCACAGGGGGAATAGGATCGATGTCGCTGCCCGGAATCGCAGTTTCGATTTTCGGCTACGAAAGTTTGAGTTTCAGTTGGAGCTTGGCTCCAGTAAACCAACGTTCTCCTTTTTTCCCATTCTTTTATGAAAGCATCGATGCCGTCTGAAAGTACACTCCTGTTTTCTTCCCTGTCGAGCTATTCCACGGGCCAGCAGCCGAGATTCGAAACGTGAGACTGCAATCGACTCTCGGGAGGGACACTCGATGCTTACGAGGTAAATTCCACACGTCGCGAGAAATTCCACAACAGTCTGCGATTGTTCGTTCCGATTATTGTCGAATCCCACAAGATTCTTCCATGCGTGTGATCTAATTTCCTTGGCTCCTTTCTCGGGAGAAGAATTCGAAACTCGGAAAGGTGATTTCATAATCGTTGAGTAGGTGATTTTGTCAAATAGTTTTCTCGTTTCTTTTTGCATACGAGATTCATTCTGTATATTTTCGAATTCTGGTTCATGATTTCTCCAAAAAATAAATTTTGTTCTTTTTAATGAGATATTCATTGTGATTTACATCGTAGAAGAATTTAAGTGTTTTTGCAGAACCGATTAATTTCTATTCGACAGTAAGTTAGGACATACGCCATATCCTAAAATATTGTATTATGTTATATTATATTATATTATATTATATTATATTATGTTATATTATGTTATGTTATATTATATTATATTATATTTTAATATTATTCCTAAAATATTTATAATACTTTTCACTTGGTACACATAATAACCTTTACGACATCCCATCTTACTTCTCACAAAATCCAACGATAGTCATCTTCATTCCTCGCGTAAAACAAAACGAAAGATCTTCTGAAAAGAAATTTATGCGCCTTGTTAACCATGAAGGCTCCATCACCGAGCAATCAGACTCTCGTTGATCGTAAAGCTTCAAAATATCCCGTTGTACTCTCCAGAAAATCCCCGAGTCTACTTCCATAATTGAACAGATCGTTAGGGAGAAAGATAAGAAAATCCAAGGTAATCCCCGGTGGTAGAATTTTTCGACGCTGGAAAAGAAAATTCCTTGCGTCGTCCTCGTCGGAATTTCAAGAAACATTCGATTGCGGTTAAAGATGCACGGTTTGCCAGCACGACTTATGGTTATTGTTCGATGGAGACGGTTTGTTCAACCTCGTGGAACGAGCTGGCGTCGACACGGCCGTTTATTACATTAACATAAAAATTGAATTTTCCAACGTACCGAGGACCGCGATAGCTGGAACTAGGCTCGAGTATACTTCCTTCCCGAGTCGTCGACGTCCCCATATCCATCCTTTCTCTGTATCAGTAGGCCAGCGTACATGGCGACATACACGAGGTGAACTTGAATACGTAGAATGTCGATTTGTAGAATGACCGTTTTCCTCTGCCATTATGGTAATAAGAGTCGGAACAGTCTTAATTCCGGCTCGTCTTCGTCATCGCGCGTTAACAGCAAATCGCCTGCATTTACACCACTCGTTTAGACTTGGTATCCCGTTGTATTCCAAGTGATTCTCGTTTGAATTAATCGAATCTTAAGCTGCGACTGGATCGTGCACCGCGACTTTCAGAGACTAATTCCTTTTTTTTTTTTTTTTTTCTTCGAGGAAATTAATTAAACGGAAGGAAATTGCAGACATGGAGGATCGCGTGTTATATAGGTTGTTCGAGGAAGTAATTTAATCTCATCAACCTCCGAGGCGCTTAACGTTGAATTAACGCAACAGCTTTAGTTTTACCATTTTCTTCTCCCCGTCAATTTACGTCGTCCAAGTCTACTTTTTAACACTGCGGTTGAAATTCCCCCTTCCTGGTTTCTCTTCAGGGAAGTTCTTCCTCTTACTTCTGGTTTCACTTGGATTTTACAATTTTATGGAACTTGGGGAAATTGAAATTTTTGTGCTTGCGTGAAATTTTGAAATTTTCTTTGTTATAAATTACTATTATTAATATATATATGTTATAAATATATATTATAAATATTATATTAAATATATATTATTATATATTATAATAGATTAAGTCTTTGCAATGTGCACGATTTAAAATTTTCTTTATTATAAATTACTGTAACGTCATTAATACTTTATTATTGACGTTTCCTTTATCATAAATGTAAAATTTGCTATTTTACTTATGTCACAATAATATTGCGTTCACGTGTCTTTTAAGCTTGGTTCATAGTGGAATAGGTAATGGCTGTCGTTTATTCTTCAACCTCGTTGTTTCACCATTTTTTAATAGTTTGGGCAATATTTAACGACGCCGAACAATAAAAGTTCCCCACGAACAGCGCTTGGATGCTAACTTCGGATAAAGTAGCACGAAAGTTGAGGCACAGGTTCTCGCGGGAGAGGATAATGGTTTTTGTTTTCTTTCGAGCTCCTCCACGTTCTTAAAATAGTTGCTGTTTACACGATGGCGATCGATATGGAAGATACGTCGCGTTCTGTGCATCGATCCGATTTTAAAGCTGCGTTATGCCATCTAATCGCGAGATGCTACGTGTAATAAACGTTCGTACAAGTTCTTAACTATCGTAAAATTTCGTTTCACATTCACAAATCCCTAATTTCTCGCAGAATTCTACGAATTTGCGACAATGTATTTTCAGCGATTTGTACGATTCTTTTCCTTTTTTGTACAGATACACTCTCTCTCAAAAGTCATAAATAAAACACTATTTATTTTTAACATTCAGTGCTTAATATGTACATATATAATACAATTTTCAAACCGTGATATACCATTGTTAATAGTTAACAGTTCATAGAGTCTTCATTTTATGAACTGTTATTTAGCATTTCACAAATTTTTTAACAATTGCTCTAAAAGCGTTTCAGCAAGGTTGTACATGTGCAGACTGAAACTTGTGCTCTCTCTACCGCAACGCAAACTTTTTCTACTCCTTGTGTTTTAATTCCTCTGGCGCGAGTTTTATATTTTTATCTCGTCGGTGATTTCAGCGTTAGAACTCTCGTAGTAGACGTTATTACATTAAAAAATTGAGTGCTGAAACTCTCTCATTTTAGCTCGAGAACAGTATTAAAACTCTCTTACCGTACGATAATGGCAACGTTCTATTAAAAGTCACTTGCCAATCTAAATTGCTACGCGTGTTCTATTTCTCTGTTTTACAAGATGCCGTGTTTTTCGACATAGAGAATTCATGTATTCACGGTGTTCTCGTGGTTTAATATTTCAATCCGAAGTTCAAATTTCGAACGAGTAGCCTGTAACTGTACTCAAAAGCTGAAACGACGTTAAAAACGACAGGAAAGGCTAAAAATTTGCGAAAAGACACTTGAACTAACGTTAAAACGAGTCTGCGTTCAACGTCGCGTGAATTAGCAAACTTATACGACATCCCTTCCTAAATCTCAACTTTTAACTCACCTCTTTGGATTAATTGTCGAATTAATTCATAATTATTACAAATCCTGTTGCTTTTCTTCAACTTTTTCATAGCTCAAAATTTTCAGTCAGAGTTGGGCAAATTTTATTCGAAATCTAGAATGGTGAATCATTTTCACTAATTTGTTTTATTATAAAAATGTGAAAAGTAACTTCATCTCGCGTTCGAATTAGATGAATCCTTTATTTAAATGAATTTATTAAAATAAGACGAGCAGTTCTTCAAAAATTTTACTTATTGATAATTTTAATTGTATTTCAATTTCATTGATCTTTGTAGTTTGCAAAATATAAAATTGAGTAGAAAAGTTTAGTTTATTAGTAGCCAGATAATGAAAAGGAAGATCATTTGCACAAATAAACCAATTCAAAATTATTTCAAGAGAGATATCAAGCCAAATAGAACGATATATTTTCGAAATAATCGTTTTTCGAAAACATTTCATTCAAACAACGCCCAAATCGGACTTCTAATTTTACCAGAATGGTAAATCGCAATTGTGATATAGTCTGACAATTTGTTTGGCTTTCGAATTTTTCAATTTTCTTCCTTTTTTTGAATTTTCCCTATAAATCGTGACACCACAATTTTAAAAATCGGATAACCGAGTTTCGATGCTACTGCTCTGTCGTGTGTGTGTGTGTGTGTGTGTGTGTGTGTGTGTGTGTGTGTGTGTGTGTGTCGAATTAATTAACGTTGCCACACTAGCCTATATCGTGCACCGCGAATTTTCGCTCGATGATTGAAACGACCCCGTCACCATTAACAATTATTTTATATTTCCGTTTGAAATGGAAATTTTTCGCCGAAGTTCGAAACGAATCACACTGGCGAACATTTGCATTTTGCCTTTCGCTATGAACTTCCACGTTTCATCTTAAATGTTAATTACATATATTTCGTTTCTTTTTCCAGTCGGTTATTTACACCGAGTTTTATTAAACATTTCCCTTTGAGGGAGAGGCGGCTATTTTTCTGGTGAAAAATATTAAAGAAGTATTTCACAGAAAGATGATAGCATTTCGAAATATCGTTCGGAAAATGCTAATATTTTAACGATAATTATTTCACGTATATCGTGCGCGGCGAACAATAATTATCCTGTCAGTACTTCGTGGTTGAAATTATTAAACAGTATGGTACGGTATAGTGATAATATCTTGACAAATGGTTTGCAGAATGTCGTGTGTAGCGAATAATAATAATTATATCGTCAGCTTTGATATTAATTTATCATCGAATGTGGCTCTGAGCGTTTGCGTATTCAGTTAAAGAGATATGTGTTCGCTTTCATCTGGGAAATGGCAGCTGTAATATAAGATTTCATTGTTACGTGATAACGCGAGATCTGTGAGTGATACAAGCAGCAAAGCTTTAGATCCTCTCCAAGGACTATTGAACGACAGAAATTCAGGAAATTCTAACCTTTCGTCATGTTCAATAAAATGTTGAAAGAAAGTCGTAAAGCAAGAAACGGCTCAAGTAGTAACTCGTTGTGTAAAGAGAAGATTCATTTTTTCAAATAATAGATTCGGTCATAAAATGTTTTTTAGAGACGTTTGACATTTTTACAGTTTTCGTGGAAAGGTACTCTCTGTTTCTCAACTTTTTAAAAAAATCCAATTCAGAACTGTGAAAGTAGGGACATTACGCTCTAAAGTGAAAGCAACTGGATTATTATATGATCTATTATTATTTTTCTCTATAAACAAATGGAAGGAAACTAAACAATATCGGCAAGGAGGAGAAAGTCTTAAGCAAACAATATCAATATAATATAAAGATGGATTCTCTTGATCCTTCGTCGTTTCAAAGATCAATCGTACGCCGTGTCGTTATGAGAACGCTTCTGCACTTACGCTCGATAAACGAGACGAACCACAACGTTGAGGGTTTCCTTCACCCGTTATATTATACGCCTATAAGCGTATGGAAACGATGTGATGCACAATGTAATTCTCGCGGTGTCTACGTTAATTCGCTCGAGCAGACATCGCTGATGCTGATGGTATCCAGAAACGGATACCACGTGACTATCCCCCCGACATATTGTCGGATGTCTCACAGTGTCGGACACTGAGTAAACATCTTAAATGAATTCACGATTAATGGACGACTGAGGGTAGAGAGTAGGATCGAGTGTCCCCTTGAAACACGTAGTTTGAACAGCAAGGAATAAGTAAGACTCTAATCGGACTAGGATGAACATCAAACGCCGTAGATGCCAAACCGATTAGTGTTAAATTCGTTGGTAGTTAGAAACGAAGATTAAAAGTAAAATAGAGTCGATTGCTTTTTGTCGATAGAACGAGCAGTGCATTTTATTGTTAAGGGAAATGAGTTTGATCCGGTTTGGTTAGGTTTGTCAAAGGTTTACATATGAACATCAAAGATGTTAAGTGAAAGAAACGAGGTTGAATATCATTCTAGAATGACTGAATATTTAATATAAATTTCCAATTGACGGGCGATTAGAGGTGAATGGAATCAAATACTGAGTTCGAACAGTGAGGAAAATAAGATACTGATCAAACTAGAATAAAAATCACACGTCATAAACGTTAAATTAGTTAATGCGCTCAGAAATGAAGATTGAAAGTAAAATGTAATTGATTGATCTTTATTGATAGAGTAATAGATTTTATTAAAGAAAATGCATGAGTTTGAATGTGAACGTCAAATACATCCGTAAATTAAATTAGAGAACGAGGTTGGATATCTTCTGGAATGAACAAACGATTGGGAATAGAATGAGATCGAATGCTGTTTGAAACACTGACTTTGAACAGCAAGGAGAACAAGACTTTGGTAAAATTTGAATGAATATCGGAAATCAAAGATTATTTAATTATCATAAAGTGAGTGTCATTAGAAATGGAGAACAGAGTTGAGTATCTTCTAGAGCAAGCAAATTTCATCGGTAAATAGCTGGAGACTTTGGTCAGACAGTCGATGAATATTGAATATCGGAGATACTAAATCGGTTACAGTTTGTAGTAAGAGGTACAATAAACTGAAGTATGTTTTACCTCTAGTGAAGTGAACTCGATGGACCGATGGTAGTACGAAACTTTCATTGGACACCGATAAACATCGAATGTTTCAGCTCATCGAGTTTATTACAATTTATGAATTTGAAAGGGTCACTATCGCGTGGGAACGAGGGAGAATATTTAATTCGAGTGGTTAGTTATAGAGAGATTAAATCAGTCGATAATCGAAACAAACGTTACATCTTTCTGGCAATAGATTATCGTTTCATTCTTCATTCGTTAATTCCAACTTGCATCGAGATAATCGTCGCAGCACGTTTAAATCGATAATAATTTCTAACAGCTTTAAGTGCGTTATTGACGAGAATTTGACGATCTCGCAGTGATCAAATCGCTTTTTAAAAAAATTGACCTACTCAACTTCTGAATTTGCAAGAAGAAACACGATTCTTTCAAATTGATCAATTCAGACAGTAAGACTCGATCAAGACGCGTGTTTAATTTCAAACGCACGAACAAACAATCTAAACCCATCAGTCCCACAAAATATTTCCATTGCGTCCATCGCATACGTCACAATTACGAATCCATTAAACCCAATCGCGCGCGATAATGTGCACGTCCACGCGCGCCAATTCGTTCGATCGAGGCGATCGTCTCGTCGAGAAACTTCCATCCTCCCGGGAAATCCCTCAACGGCATCCTCGGCTTGAATTTTGTATATGCCGCTGAGTCATCAGCACGGCGAGAGAGGGCCGTCCCGCTGAAAAAATAATAACACACCGCGCGGCTCGCCAACGCGCAGGGGCGCGCACGGTTTCCTAGTTTCCCGTAGGAATCGGCGGGGTGCGCGAAAACTTTTCCAAGGGTGCATGGGCGATAGTGTCTCGAGCTACCGCCAGGGCGACAGTTGGCGCGCTTGGGCGCGGTAACCAAGGTTACCACGCGCATGGGCAATGTTAGGATTCGGGGCATCGGTTGTGTAGCACACTACGGGGGTGGTTTTTCGCGTTGGCACACCCGGGCGGTTAGCTGGGCGGTGTCTGCAGCCTTCACTTTCCTCCTAAAAATCGAAGGCTACGGAGCTGGTGGCCGTGTCTTTTTTCCCCTCTCTTTCTCCTCTCGTCTCTGTCGCTATCTTTTCTTTCATCTGTCGAGCTGTTTCCCTTCGCCCGTGGTTCGCCCGTCGTTGATAAACCGTATCACGCCGTTGTTTTTGTCCTTTCCCCTTTCCTTCCCCTTCTCTCTCTCTCACACACACACACACTATCTGTTTGTTTCCCTCTTTCTCGAACTGACGACCGGCGATCCTCTTTTTGTTACGACACGTGTCACACGGGAAACACCAGACGCCACAGACCGTGGGTGCACGTGCAGCCTCTCCTGGCGGTTCACGCGCCAAAACGGGAAAAAAGTGAAAGTGCTTCGAGAGAGAGAGAGAGAGAGAGAGAGAGAGAGAGAGAGAGCGACGCCCGTGACTGACCAGAGTAGAATGATGCTTCACGACCGGTGCTCGCGAGGACGCGTTCGAGAGTGGTCGTTGTTTTTCAGACTGGACGCGCTGGTCCGCACGATGATGGACTGATCGGCGAGTCGATCGAGGGAGAGAGGGTTGGCACGCGACCATTCGCCGTGGCAGGATCCACTCGAGTCGGATCGTATCAGGAAGTCCTTCGGTTCCGCTGCGCCAGTAAAATCCCCCCGGTCACGTGATCATCAACCGTAGGGGTTGCGGAAGAAGGGGAGAGCGGAGCGTGCGGTAGTCGGCGATACTCCGAGGTGACGAGGAGTGCCTCGTGCCGCTACCTCTGCCTCCGTCTCTGTTAATCGCGAGGCGAGGAGAGATAATCGAGGATTCGTGTGTCGAAGCGCCGCGTGCTCGATCAATTGAACGCGATGTTCGATCGTGTGTACACGGATCGGCCGTCCCTGTCGCGAGAATGAAGATCGACGAGGGAAGAGTGTACGAGGAGGGTGGAATCGTTTAGGGCAGTGCACGTTTGGAAACGATCGGCCGCAAGATGAACGTGACGGCGAGAAATCCAGCAAGATTTTCCACTCGGATGGACACACTCGGCGGTTACCGCGGACGCGCACGGTGCCGTTAATCGATCCGGTCGCGATTGTTTCGCGCAATTATGAGGGCCAAGTGCGAGGCTGGCCAGTGTTCACGAAGGCTCGACCGATGATCGAGCAGATCGTGGACGTTTCGATCAACGTCCGATCGGTGATGGCCTGATTTCCTTCTGCGGGGAAACAGAAGGTGGATCGACTACCGAAGCGTGGAACCTTGACACTCGCCGGACGGACGAATGGGGGTAGGATCGCTCGATTGCTCGTCGATGTATCGTCCCCAGACACACCACTGCCAGAGAAACGAGAACCCGTTCTAAGTGTTTGTGCCGGGTACGTCGTGCGAACTTGGACTTGGTGCAGCTAACGAGGAACAGGAGGTATTTTCATCGTGCACGAGCGAGCGGTATGAGCGCATCTGCATCGATCTCTGTATGTTTCTAGCCGACGATCGTATACGTCACAGGTGTGGCATGATTTCTCTGTAGACGTTTAACGTCTTCGTCGATGACGGGAGCCTCGAACAACCGATATTCCTTCCCCCACGTCGTGAATTTTTCCCCCTCGATTTTTCCCCGATCCATTGATAACGCACCCCACCCGCTAATGCAATATTGATACGGAGGTTAATGTCGAGTACCATTTCGCGGAACGCGTTCGCCGTATAAATACACGTTTCCGTCGCTCTTAAAGCCGTCTACGTGATCGCCGGCGTAAATTTCACTGGGTCGCGCTCCACCCCGTGTTCTTTTTCCCACCCCTCCCCCCTTGCTGCTGCTCGCTTCTTTTTGCTCGTCGGATTCAGCCTGTGGTCGTGGCGAGAATTCTTCAGAGGGTTTTAACTCTCTGCCGGAACGCAGCGAAACCAGATGCTATCTGGGCTGGGCAGGCAAAAACGTTTCAGCGTGTAAAAGGCGTTTCGGTGGCAGAGAGGGTGCTCGTTTCCTGGTTTCTTTTTTTTGTTTAACGCGAGGCTCTGCTTAGAAACAGCTGGCGCGGACGTTGGAATAAATTTGGAGAACAAACCGAAATAAAACCCGCGCGAAGTATCATCCGCGATCTCGGTCGCGTTGTGCGTGCGCAATCGTCCTGAGACGAGAGACGCGGTACGAAGTTGGCGAGAACTGTGATTGTGACACGCGGATAGATAAGACACGCGTTTCGTTTATATAACCAGTTTATCGAGAAACGAACGCAATATGACGGGTTGCGAGCAACCCGACCGTGAAATCGTTAAATCGCCAAATCGTACTCCATCACCTCTGTACATAGCACTCGGCCGGAAGTAGCTACACGCCCGGTTTCAAAGCACTTGACCCCACATGCCACCGCGTGTGTATCTTGCCTATAAATCACCGGCTGAAGAGCCTTTAGGCATCTCAGTCACGCTCCAAAAAACGGTGGCTGAATTTGCATGGAGAAGAAGGGGTAGGGGGAGGAGGAGGTGTGTGCGGCCTTCGAATTTGCGATTATAATTGGGGTTTCGACCGAAAGGGCCGCACCGAATGAATGGAAACGCGAAAATTTACGAGTCCACCCAGTGCCGAACGTATGTAGGTCCCTTCTTTTCCTTCTTTTTCCTTTTCTTTTTGCGGGGTTTCACGACTGCGAGGAGATATTTAGGTCGACCGGGCTCGAACAATTAGTAGCGAAATCCTTGAATTTGCGGCGTTAGACGCAAAAAGCGGAAGAACTATTCGAGCCAACGTGTAGAAAGGATGTTGGACCGCGTACTCTTCTCCAATTCTCGCGATTCTCGTTGATATTTTGCGAAAGATTCGTTTCTTAGATGTTTCTTCCAATGATCTGATACTTGAATGATACTTTGAATTATTTAAAATTCTCTGGTTTAAAAGCGCAGAAAGGGTATTATAGTGTACTCGAGTATTTGTTATATTATTTTGTGAAAGAAAAAAAATAGAAGGCCACCAAATTTTTGATTAGTTAGTTATATATCTCAAGGTTTCTAGATATTTTATTTTTAATATTATAATTTTGAATTAATTTTCTTTAATTGAATATTTAATGTATGTACACATATATGGAAGATTGAGTTTAAATTAATGCAGATAAATACATAATAATATAAAACATAAATTATTTGTACAATTAAATTTTTATGTTATAATACTCCAATATGTTAATTTATGATATAAATCAATGATTTAATTTGACTAATGGCACAGATATTTATTATTCAAACGTACGTTCCTCCAAGAATAAAGTTTCTGATATATGAATCAATATATATCCGATTAAATTCTAATTTGAAAATTATCTGTGAACTATCTAACTGAAGTAAGGGTATCGCGGTGTGTTTGTGTGTTTGTGAAAAATTTAACACGGAAACAGATAAATCAAATTAACAAATCAATTTCCGGCCAAACAATTCTCAGATTGCACACCTCGTTCGAAATTAATTAATTTCGTCTTCTCCACCTCGCAGTTGGCGCGCACTGAAAACATAAATCGAACAAAGCTGGCTACCTTGTGACGCAGCTGAAACTTTAATCAAAGGCAGGCGTAACTTTCTTCTCGGGAAACAAAATCCTCCGCTCGGGAATTTCAATTTCAGGGTTTCTTCCACAGGTTTCTTTCGCCGGCGAAAAACCCTTTCCACTCGTACACAGTGAACTCTACGCGTGCGTAATAACCCATAAAATTATACACTCGGACTGTTTCAAATTTCCTTCGAGAAACTTTTGCTCAATCGCGCTGTCGCCCTCGCGAGTAATGCGCACAAGTTCCCGTAATTTCAGCTACCCGATCTCAGCAATTGCGCGCGTAAAATCATCGAGCCAAGCGCTACCCTGTCATTCCCCGGTCTTTCCCCATTATCTAGCGCCGCGGTGTAAAAGTACCACGCAAATGTGTGGAATTATTGCCGCCATTGTTCTCGTCGCATCCAGCGACGTCTCGTTGCGGGGGCCGCGTCACATTCAGCCCTGTCACGCCGTTTGAACGATAATTTATCACTCCGCCTCTGCTCCATTTTATTAGATTTTACAACGAGGTGAGGTCGAGGCAAGTTGATACATGGCCAGCTTGATACAAATTATCTGGACGTTGTATACGTGTAATTCAATGAGGGCGACGCGTTCGTTGTTTAACGCGTTGGCTGCCACGACACGGTCACCAGTCGGTGATTTCACTCCTGTAAATATTTTGACGAATACGATTTTACAACAAAAAAATTTTGAACGATACAGCTAGACAGTAGTATAAATCAAAAAATTCATTTTCTTTTTTTTTTTTATCGTACATACGCGGACAAAACGTATAAATTTCGAACTATTTATTACAATGGAGTGTATAATTTTTGGCTTTACAGAGAGAAAGAGAGAGAGAAAGAAAGAGCAATGATTTATGTTGACTTCCGGAGATGATATATCCTGATTTATTTTAACTTCTCGTTGAATCGCTTGATGGACGAGACAAATGCATTTTGTTCGTTCGTTTAGGTTAGGTCGTTAATAGGTTAGGTTGATACAGAAATTGGCTCGCATGGTATACGGCAAAAATATTTTTAATTACGCATACGGTAATTGTTATTCATACTTGGAGAATTTTTTATTGTTTACTCTAAATTACAATTATGTTACAATCAACGTGACTGCAAGCATCTCATACAGTGAGATAAAAAATAACCCCATTAACCTCTTGCGCTGGAATGACGTCGAGAATTTTTTGTTCCGAAATTTTAATATTTCCTCAGTTTCAAGTTATTATTTAAGTGAAACGAAATAGTCAAAACAAATAATAAATTCATTACTTCTCAATCATTTCTATCCATACCGACAAGTTCAAAAAGAAAGCGACGAAATATTGTGTACGGTTTGGTCGCTCGTTATGGTCCGCAATCAGTTGCCAGCGGAAACAGTTAAACGAGCACCTCTTGATTTATTCACGCTTTCCTCTCGAAGCAGAATCACATGAATTAATTTATACGATAATTGCAAAAGTCCAAAAAACGTGTTAACTTGCCCCCACTCTTATCGAATTCGACTCGTCAAAATTCCCAAAAATTGGAGTTTTGCAAAAAAAAAAAAAAAAAAAATGAAAGAAAATAAACGAAAAATATGAACCAACCGCGTTCGAATCGAAAGTTTTTCGAAAGTGACGTAGCTCAAAGGGATGGATCGCGCATGTGCAGTCGAACGTGCGTCGGCTGGCCGGTTTCGCGAACCTCGAAAATTTTCAAATCTCGTCGCACCATCGATGACGAGACTTGAGGATTTAACGGAGTTAACGAGGGTCTAATTAAAAGGTGCATTGATTAAGCACAGACTAGGTAGTCGGTAAACATCCTTAATTGATCCTCCATGATTCATTTTCATCCCCTCCAGGTCGCGTCGGCCGGCGTCATTACATCCGCCTCACGTTTTCCCGCCTCGGCCCGGTGTCAGCATTCTTTGTTAAAACGTGAGGGCGAAAAGTCGGTCATGTGACGTCCCTGTGCAAGTTCCTGCCCGCCTTTGTGCCGGAAAGTTAATTAACAGGATTCCCTTCCTGTCCGGCAACCTCGTGCCGGTTTCGAAACAATTTACGTCTCCAGCGCTTTGTGCGTCGCGCCGGTCGAGAATGAAGACGAATACCGAGCGTGGACGCGAGCGAATTCGTTTGAAATTCGCCTTGGAATATTTAACGATCAAAGTTGTCGAACTTGTGTGCCCCGATTTTGAAACTTCGTCTCATTTCTGTCGACGACATTACGAAGCCGATGGCATTAAAACCGAAGGTTTCATTTCAAATTTGGCCCGAGCGGTCGCTTTGAATCGTTCGAGAACTTCGAGGAGTGGCCGATGCCTCGAAGTTGACACGCTTCGGTTCACTCTCGCTCTGACAAACCTGCGATTGATAATTTAAGAATGGATTTATTTAACTTGTGACTTAAGGGTGTTCCGTGCTACGAAGTCAATAGCTCGCTTCGAAAACTTCGTCCCGGATGAGATTTATAATTCGAAGTTAGGTTCGTTTAAATTGTGAGTTAAGGTCTCTCCAGAAGCCGAGTTCATTTAAAGTTGAAGAAGGACAGTAGTTTGAATTATTAATCATACTTCGAAATGTCGAAAGGTATCGGGGTGTCGAATTTCATTTCATTTCATTTCTTCCGCTCTGACGAAATTGTGATTTTTCAGTTCAAAATTTCATTGCGCCGAAACGACGTGGTTCTGCGAGCAATTAAAGGGCTTTGGAGGTCGAAGTTCATTTCGATCGCTCGAGCAATATCTGTTCTTGCTTGTGTAAACGCTTCTTGGACAAGTTGTGTCGACAGAGTCAGTCATCCGACGATCGCGCCAGCCTCGAGAAATTTCTACGCAAATTACGTACGTTTATTGGACTGATCCTAGCAGTTTCACTTTGATCTGTCAAGGGAGAAACGTGAGTCAGTACATCAGATACTACAACTTGAAAAGTGGAGCGTGCAATTGGTACAGAACGTTAAGTATTATTCGAATGATATATATATATATATATATAGATCAATTAGCGTATTGTATTTTTTCTTCGTCTTGTATTTCAAGGAATCCAATTTACATAATCGGCACTAAAGTTTAAAAGGCTGTTATTCTTATCTTCTTTTCGATCATTCTTCATTTGTATCTCAAAGAACCTAATTTCGTTCAAGATTAAACGACTGGTATTCTTGCCGTATACATTTCAAATGCTAAACGTTAAATTTGCACGAGTTCCGTGGTAATTAAAGATCCCGTTCAAGTGACTGACTGAGTTTACTTGTCGCCACGTTATATTTACCTACCGTTATTTAGAATACAACTTGTGGAATGCTGATTCCTGTACGAATCGCAGTTTCCTCACTTTCGCGCACTCGAAACGTAAAGTCTTTACTAAAGTCGTTAGCGTTTAATGTTTAATAGCGTTAAGTTTGTTCTACGTCGTGTTATGATTATCTGATGCTTCGCTATTGCGTTTCGCCAGTTCATCGTTATGAAAATGTCAAACAAATTGTTCGTAACAGTCATTAGCTCCTAGATTTTTTGACTAGAATTAATGAAAGACAAGTAGGAAGTAATCTTTTTTTTAAATAAACGAAGTCTTGGCTAATACGATGATTTTAGCATAGATTTAGATACGATGATATATATCTCAGCATAGCTTTACAGATCCCATGCTTTTCCTACTTTTGTACGATCAACAAATCCTAGGATTATCCTGAAACTATACTCCGTGAATCTTGTACACAGTTCTTTCCTTTTAGATTCAACTAGAACGGCTGTCGGTATCAACAAACACATCATCATGCAAATGAAGTCGAACCAGTTAGGTTGTCTAAGTCTCTACAGTTTAGCGATCACAAATGGATAGAATACATTGCCTGTTTGTTCTGTTAGACACTTGTAATTGAAAGAGAAATTATCCAAGCTGATCAGTTCTTCTCAAAGATTTTTCAAATAACTCCATCCTTTGTTTCATCCAGCAATAACGAACGAGTCGCTCTACGACACAGTATGTATTATTTGTACAACAATAGTTGTTTCATTAAGACAAAAGTTTTCATTGAGAGAAATACCGATGATAATCAGTTTCTCTGAAAGGTTTCTCGGATAATTTTATTCCTCGATCGTTTTCTTCGATAATAGATGTTGGTGTTCATTATTTTCGAGATCTTTTTATCAAGATTGTAAATGCAAAAGTCCCCTGTCTTAGCTTCCTTAACGCGAAGTTACCACAAACGCGCACAAAATCTCATAGCGGATATTAAATTAAACGCGTGTTGTTTATAGAACCAATTTTGCTTGCGTTTCTTGTCAGAATGTTAGTCGAGTATATCGCATAAAGGAAGTGAAACGGGGATGAATCGTGTAATGAATCGGTACGAGAAATTAACGAAATTTCATAATTTATTGTCGCGTGGAAGGAAAGCAAAGAGGATCGTTCCTGAAAGCAACGTGTCTTTCGTTTAACATCCGCTGTGAATCACGAGATCTCAGTTCAGATGACTTTTGACGTTCCTTCGAATTAGAATTCTCGAACGTGTGAAATGCCTCATCCCCGGCTGCGAAAATCACGCGTTTCCTTTTCGTGTCTTTCCTTTTACAGTACGCGTTCTTCGTTGCCATTGTCCCGCGAAGACAGCCTTTTGTGGGACGTGCACTCTGTGTTGTAGCGACACGTTCTCTCTCTCTCTCTCTCTCTCTCTCTTTCCCAGTTTCGTCGCACCTAGACGAATAAAGAGTGCGAGAAGCGTCTTTGACTCAAGGAAAATTAAGATTTCCTCGCGACCAAGGAACAATGCGTCACCATCGTAGCGCCATTGATTAATCTTCCCGATGGAGAGGCGTCATCGATCTCGTGCGCACGTGGCTCTTTGTTCCTCCCTCTTTGATCTTCCCTTGTCCTTCTTTCGCCGAATTCTCCGCGCAGGCCTTCCATCGGCTATCGAACCCTTCGTTTTCCCCTTTTCGGCGAAAAAAACGATTCTTCAACACTTCTCGCCTCGTTCGCCCACGATCGTCTCCTGATGATTTACGAATTAATTGCCTTTGTCCTTCTTTTTGTTTCCGTCAATTATACTGGAGGGTCTCGCGGGTGTTGGTCGAAGCGGATTCCACAGAATAGTAATGTGGGACGATTGGGATTGCTCGGTGAAACTGGATTTTCCACGAAAACCGATGGATTTGATTTAGGATTTTTGGTATTTTAGGTGGATGCAAATTTGAAAAGAAGAAACGAAGGTGTGTTAATATTTGCAGGTTAATGTCTCTTCCTTCAAGCTTAATTCGCGTATATTGCGATGATGTAGAATGATCCTTCGCTTGAACGTCTTCTCGGTACAAATATTAACCCTTACCACTTCAACCGGCAGTAACACTGCAAAACGTGAGCCAGCCTTCTGCTGAAAACTGACAATATTGCCCGAATGATAAGGGTTGAAACACGCTGCCATAGAGTCATGGAAATTCATAACTCAACTGTGGATGTAGTTCTCTTTCTTTAGTACTGTCCACAACGTTCTATTTATCTAGTACCATTCACAGAGCTATGGATAAACATTCGCAATAAACTTTGCTACGCATACTTTTATATTTACCTATTATGTAAAATTATTATTACATCACTTTATATCGTATAAAATAATTATTTCGTATGTCGCTTTATGTGTTATTGCATAATTTTCTGGAAAAAAAATACATGCAATTTCTAATTTACTTTAGACCAACTTATTAGCACATATCGTACTAAAATTATCCTTTTTGACTGCAAATTAACTCTCCTACAACTAAGTAATAAGTCTGAAGTAACTTTGAAAAAAATTTGTCGTAACATCGTAATCTTGACGCGTTCGAACAGTGTAGTTGGCTCTCGTTTCGGATGATATGAATCGAGACACAGCCAATAAACGGGTAAACGCGTGCTCTGTTTGCGTGTCACGCGTCACGCTGGATTAACTGGTACCGTGTGATAAGGAAACTAATATTTGACGCGTTTAACCGGAAGCCGATAAGCCAACCCCGCTCTTGAAAATCCATGAAAATCGTCGCGCCACCGCGAATATCCATCCGAGAATTCCACCCGACAAAAGCCACTTTTGTTCTCAGGGAATGTTCGCTCGCGCTCGTAACGCGGTCACAAAATTGTCGAATCTTTTGGCAATTGGTACATTTCTGTTTCCAACAGTTGAAGCTTGTTTGCACTCGATAAATAATCGCTGGAACTTTTCGTTTCCATAACGCGAACACGCGCATTGTATAATGACAAACATTTATTGAAATACTAGGTAAACGCGTGTTTGATTGGTCCAGGAACTTGTTACTTACCTTCATCTTCAATCTCTGTGAAATTTGCCAGCTCGCGAATTTTTTCAAACGTTTCTGAGATCGTTTGCAAGCCGGAACGATGGAAGATGAAAGGGAAATTCGTCGAGGTATAATTGCGCTTTCACGATTTCAAAGTTCAGCTCTCGACTAAAAATTTCGCTCACACATTAAATAATATTTTTGGATCTCCGAGCTGTTTGCACGTGAAAATGTTCGATTTAGAAAAACGCACTCTAATCTCGATTTCTTTGAATTAAGAGTTCTCTCTTCCTCAGCTTTCCAACGACATATTTCATGATATTTAGATTAAAATAATTTTGCAGATACCTCTGAAGTTCCATCCGTAGACGTGTAATGAAATTTGTAGTTCTTATCTAAAATGGTAAGGGTGATAATTTACAATTACACTTTGAATCACTTTCGAAGCAGGGAACGTTCGAAATTTTTTAATTTCGGCTAATGAAATTCTTTCCCGTCTTCTGCTATTTGCGCAATATCTCCGTCTGCGCCGATGTTTCATTATAGTTTCTCGAGACGCTTGCATTTCAGGAACAAAGTGGCGCGTTGCAATTAAAGCGAAAGCTACGTCTCGTTCCGTGTTAAACTCCTGTCGTTTGTGCATTGGACGTGAAATATTTGTTTCAAACGCGTTCCGTTTGTTCAATGCGTGTCGTTTTCGACGCACACTCTATTCGATACATCCAACGCGTGCGAAACAGCGATAATGTACGCTATGAACGCGCGCGATAGACATTAACAGCAAATTCAATGAGAAATTGACGGAGAAATGGAACACTTTTGTTTGCGAATTTTTTTCATTTCTGTTGCTAACAAATAATTTCCATTGCAACACTTATTTATTTACACATCGAAGGTATTCCTTTATTTATATCGTGTGTATTTTTGCAAAACTTTGTAAATCTATTATTTATATCACGTATTTAATTCAACGCGTGTTACAGAATTGCGTGTTCTGATAAGTCCAAACAAACGTTTTCAGTCAGATTTATTTGTTATGCTTTCAAGCAAAAAACTCAAAATGCAACTCTCGCATTTTTTATTTTGGTCGAATTTTTGTTTTGTTACGAGATTAAAAAACAGTATATATTTTATACTTGATTTAAGCGGATAAATTTCGGCAGAAATTACTACAACGTGGTCGTCTTAATAAACGGAGAATTCACTAAAAATCATTGAACTATAAAAAATTTTCACTCAACGTAGAAGAATATCTATTTAACTATTATAACTTTCCTTTTCCTTTGTTAAACCGTCAAAAAAGCAAAAGGGACGTACGTGCTTTACCAAGCAATTGTCAGAAACGTGATTCTGAGACATCGAGAGTAAACGTTTCGCTTACGGTTCACGCGCGAGCGGTAAGTTTTCTGAAAGATATGTAGAGAACGGAGAGGGTCGGTCGAATTCTGGAAATTATTTTCATTCGTGCTCGGCCAGTTCGAGATATCGTTCGCGAGGGCACGAGACGAATTCTAATTTGGCGGAAAGCTGAAATTACCTTTTGGCAAATATTTCAACACCTCGTTAATGGAACGGACAGTTATTTAACAAATTGGGGGCAATTGAACGCGCACGATTGAAAGTGCCTCCTCCTCGAGCGTCCTCTGGATACTTCTAAACTGCCAAAAAAAAAAATCGGACACTTTGTCGCAATCTCGAATTAAGAAATTGCTGAAACATATATTTTTCCCATTATTGTAAATTATCGTTAGCCGTTATTCGTGAAAATTAATCCTTTTATCTTTTTAAGAATGTGCAATAAAGTACAGAAACTTTTAAAGCTGATAGGTACTAGCACAGAGCGAGGAAAATTTATTCCCTTTGTCAAAAAAAATAATGGTTCATCAGTAACAAAATTCACTCGTAATTATTGTCCTTTGGAAACATTTTTCCTTACACTTCGAGATAAATATCCTCAGCTTCTATGAAGTTAAAATTAAAATTGTAACAATTTTTGAGACGTCATTTTCAATTACGTGTGTCTGTTCATCTTCTTGCTGACAGAATTCTGACGTAAACGTCAAAACGTGAAGCGTTGAGCGGGAATGAATTTGAAGTGAACGGCGTGGCGGTGGGTCGAAAAGGGAGAGAAGAGTGGTGGATGAATTTAATATTTCGATGCTTCAGCGTCGACCCCTCAGCGACACTTGGTGATTAACGGTCCGCCGTAATTTTCCCCCGGAGAGTGATAAAATTTTTAATTGCGCCTCGCCTAGACGAATATCTTCCTTTCGTTCAGGGTGTAGTTTCACTTCTCGGAGGAGCCTTGCGGTTTCACATTACCCGTCTCAAAGAAAGAAAAATAAGGAAGGTAAAGAAATTGGTAATATTTAATTAATATTACATTTTGCTATCCCTGCATTTATTGAGTCGTCATTCTTCAATTTACTTCCTACGTTTGAATGAAAATTGAATTATTAATTTCTATCACTGCACACAATATTATTTCTAACGTTGGAACAATTACTAAAAATGTTAAGATCACCAAAATGTTTGAAAATGACACGCGTTTCCCATTGGAGAACGTAGAAATGAAAAACACGGCGAGCGCTCAAGGTCTCGAATTTACGTTGACTCAAGTTGCGCGATAAATTATGGAAGGATGCATGGGTAGGATGGCTCGTCTAACGTTACGGGAGAAATGCGCTATCTACGTTGTTTTCAGCGATAGGGGAGGGGAAACGTTGCAGGGAGGGAACGTTTTAAATGAAAGATGTGACCCGTAATTGTTTACCGCGGAGGCGAACGAAATCTATTGCAGCCTCGTGGCGTTCCATTTCCGCGCGTTGCGAAGAAAATGGCGCCTACAGGATGAATCATTAAGCATAGACTGCCTGAAAACTTTCTATTCACCCTTTCTCGTTTCAAAAGTAATTTCTCCAATTAATTGGCTAAATATTTGATCATTTTCCCAGTTAAAGTATCGACCACGGAATCAGATTTAATGTAAGGAGTAGTGTATATATAATAATTTTCGTTGCAATTAAAACTGATAAAATTATACGTGAGAAAATGATAGAATGGTACGTCTATTTGTTGCGCGGTTTTAATAAGTTCTCCTCAAAGCAAAGTTTCGAGCAAACTTCTCGTAACGTAGTTTCTACATACACACACACTTTATTGTATAGTATTTCTTACTTGCATTATTCCTCATCCTCAAGAATGCTCACTGGCTGCTGTGTACAAAGGTTTACACCGACACGTCAATTATTGTAGTACAATGGAGGCGGATGTGCGTTTTCGTTTGAAACGTTTCCTGAAAAAAACCGGAAGAATTTTCCTTTGAAGAACTTCTTCAACCGTGGAGCTTCCGGATAATCCTAACGAAAGCGTTAGAATTTTTTATGACAAACTTCGCGAAACAACTTGAATTCTTGGAGACTTCATTCTTACACTTTTCTTGCGAATGTTTTCAGTTTACAGTGAGAAGAATAATGATACTAACAAATATACTATCCCTGACAACGAGTTAAAGTTAAAGATCAAGCATAAGAACATTAAAATTTCACGGATTGAATTAGAATTTGTAATTTTATTTCATATGCAATTGCGTTTTATAGTTTAAAGGCTTTGATCATAAACATTTGAGCCAGGAGTGTGAAATTAGCTCGAGATTTCAGAACAGCATTGTGTCATTTAATTGTTTTAAATCCAACAAGTCCGACCGAGTGAGGTTACACTTGTACTGATTGTTAAATTTTGCACGACTTAGAGGAAACTATTACAGTTCATTAGTAAGTTTCCAACACCTCCAAATAAGATGTGTTCGTCGCTGAGTTTTATTTAATTTCTCCAATTCTCCGAAAATATTAGAGTTGATTGCAATGTAAAGTCGCGAGTATACAACTCTCAAGTCGCTATCGCGTGGCTAGAGGCGAAATTCGCGACAAATCGCCGAAGAAAATGTGCTGGAAATCGGCCGCGTTACGTTTCGTCCGGTCTCGTGCGCGATCTCGCGTTGAAACGTGGCAAAAAGGCGAAATTAATGAGATGTCTGATTTACGCGCCAACGGAAATTCGAATAATTGCGTCCACTCGCTGCCGTGTTTCGCCCCCGTTCGTCATTAAAACCTATCAAGTCGTCGTTCTGCATTTTGTCTGCAATTACGCGACCGATCGTCCCCTTCCTTTTTCCCCCCCTGTTCTTTTACGGCTGCCGATAACTCGCTTATTAAACGCTCTAATGCCGGCAGCCTCGATATTCGCGCGAGCCGTGAAATCGACGATTGAGCGCCGTTTAATTGGAATTTTTCAAACACGAAATCGACGTGAAGCGATACAAAAACGAGGAGGCGAATTGCGAAAATTGTCCGTGGCGTTGCCGGAGGAGGCGACAGTTTCGTTCGGAAACGAAATTGAAATGTGGGAAGATCGAGAACGGTTCATTTCGGCGATTGGTTAATTGCGCGAGCTTGACATTTAACCTCTTAAAGGTACTTATTCTTAGCTGGCTCGAGTGCAATTATGTGAAAATTCGAAAGTTTTCTCATTCAGAGTGTTAAGTGAATTCCGGGGGAATTAAAAGTTTCGACAACGGCGGAGGATGTTCCTCGATCATTCCGGAGTGAATTAAAAATCGTACGAGCAATTAACGCGGTTCGACGTGTTTGACTATTTGAATATCGAAAGTTTGGAAAATAACAGATCGTTCGAAGCAGACACTTATTTCTTTTTTCGACAAAACAGAAATTGAGAAGAATTAACGCGATTTCTATTGTTTGATATATTCAAATTTCGAGCGAGACACAATGTTAGGGAAAACGCCAAAATGGTATGGCAGAAGTTTGCAGCGAGATGCTTACAAAATTTTTCTTTAAGGAATAATTATCTTTCTCCTTTCTAATTTCCTCAAGACGTGTAAAATTCCAAGCAGAAACCCGCGAAGCTCGTTTCATTAAAAAGTGTGCGGCGAGTTAAAAAGAATTCCCATCGGATCTCTTAAAGAGAGGGGTGTAAATTTTAATGAGTCTTCTCCTTGTTTTCAACTGCGGAGAGGAATTTGATTCTGGCCATTCCAGCGGGACTCGGGAACGATTAAAGAATGCATAAATAAGGGAACTCCTGGAAATTGAGGCGAGAAACTCGCCGCCGTCGAAATTTAACGCGACGAAATTAAACATTACCGGCCGATAAAACAGAAAGCAAGGAAACACCAACGTTCTGACATGAACAGATTTCACGAGTGTGAAAGGAAAGGAGATCCTATCCTAAAGAGAAACGATCGAATGGTCATCGCTGATGCTAATGGCTCTGTTCTGCTGTCGGATCCATTGCAAATTCAATTTTACAAGATAATTTGAGGAAAAAGAATTATAACATGAAATTCCGCGTTACATACGTACGTATATCGATAACAATTACCGTTCCGTTTCATGAATACGGTAGAATATTAATATCACGGCTAGTATTTCATTTTAACACGTTTCAATTCTACAGTGGCATTAATTTTACAGCACATTAACATTATAACATTTATTAAAGTAAAGTTTGTATATTTTTAAATAGGTACATGCAATTATTTCTTGAAGGAAAAAGAGGTCCATCGTCCAAGTATTTTGGATATATATTTTGTATCTTTTTTACTACATTTTGCATGCTTACATTAATATATAATACATATGTCTCTGTACTTTAAAGTACATTTCGCAAATGCATAAATGCATAAGTCTAGTTTAATTCTAATTTAATATAATTTGTTATATAAGTGTTCAGTTTCACAAATTTTATTAATACATTTCCATCTTTAAGTGAAAATATAAAAGGATTACTATGTACAAGTATCTTCTTTTAAGAAATTATAAAATTCTTCAACAGAGGGTCTATAAAGTGTTAATATATCATCGCGTCGACTTTAGAAAATGTTATTATCCGCGATTGAATTATTAAATTATATAAATTTCTAAGTTACAATTCATATAATACATAAATTACACGAATTGAACTATATAAATATTGATAATATCGAAAAGTGACAAATGTCGCAAGACTTTCAAGCGTGTTTCTCTCACAAAATCGAAAATTGTTACCCATTTTCAGCCGATCGTCGCATCAAGTTCAAAAACACTCCATTATTTATGACTAATCTCGCCCCTTCGAAAGCTTACCATAAACCGTTCGCGTTATACTACTTGGCACGGCCAAGATCCGCTCATTAATCGTTGCACGTCTGCGTCGAATTATTCTCATGCATTTATCAACAGGAATCCCGGCACGTTTCGGTGTATTTTTGGGGTCAGCTTGGCGAAGTTGCTGCCTTCGCAAGCTGCGCAAACAGCTTAAAGCGGAAGTGCCCTTATCAAAACATCAAGCGGTTGCACTCCGCGAAATTGATTTCTCCGGTTAAACAGCATTACTCTGCTTCGTCAGCAGGTTTCCAACCGAGTTTTCCCGGTATCGCTGCCTCTTATTGAGCAGAGTCACAGTTAAATCCCTTCTTCGAACGAGTTTCACTATTAATTTCATTCTACCGTCGAATTTCATAATTAATTCCTCTCGTTCGGCCTCTGCTGTCAAATTGAACTTTGCACACCACATTAATTAGTCCACTACCGTGTTACATTGTTATACCGTATAACAGTACGATATACCGTGTTTTTTTAAATTCACTGATATTCATAAGTCGATCTGTTTGCTTCTATTGGAATCAGAAATCGAGTCCAAGTCCATTCTTCGACCTGCCATCAAATTGAATCTACATGCAATATTACTATATTGTATAATATATTTTTTGAATTTTATAATTTTTCGAATTCGATTTATTCGAAATCAAACGTCGAGTCTAAATGCTTTTCTTTTCAGACAGAATTTCATAATTTTCTATTCTTGAGCCTCTACTCTTTAATTGATCTACAATATATCAGTTAGTTATACTTAGCCTATTATTATAATTAACATATAATTTACAGATCTTCTTAAAAGTCGATCTTGACACTGGAACTACCAAAATGGTCAAAATGGCTAATAACTAATATTTATTACAGTGTATTTTTTTTTTTTTGAGAATTGAATGGTTTCTTTGCGTTCTTTATTACATCGTAAATTTTTCCTATTGCTTCAATTTCTTTGCTACAAATTTTATATTTTATATTTTGGTCGTAGTTTCAATGTTAAATCCCTTCTTCGACCAAATTTCACTGTCAGTTCTATTCTTGCACTGAATTTCGTAATTAATTCCCCCTGTTGGATCTCTGCAATTAAATTGTTCGAATCTACGACGCGAACGCTAGTTATACTAGTTAGTCAACTATTATATTATATTACACTCTACCATTATATTATACACAGTTTATTTTTTCAAACTTGTAGGTCTTCATAATCCGATCTGTTTATTATTATTCGTTGAAATCAGAAGTTGAGGTTCGCAAATTATATAGTTTGTAATGCATTTTGCCGAATTTGCACGTTTGCGAGCGTGATTCACTTCTGCGGACTCAATCGCAACGTCGTGTCACAAACACGCAGTTCGACACATCGATACATCGGCAATCAATGAGAATGGATTTTCTTCTGTTTCATTTCACTTCACCTTGTTCAGTTTCGCAGTCAATCTACGTTGATTTACGAAAGTGACGAAGCCGACGCTCGATACTTCTCCTTTAACATTTCTCCTTGTCATCCTGAAATAAAATAATTCTGATTCGAATTTCTATAGAATTTTCTGGCGAACGAATTTCAAACAAACTTCCACCTGTCTGCAGGATAATATTAATGAAGATGTGTGTTTCAAATTGCCGAAGAATCGTTAATAAAATTCTCTGCAGTTCCATTAACAATTTCAACCTTCAATTGAAGCACGATATCGCTCAAAGTCGCTTAAAAATTGTTTGAACCGTTCGAAAACCTCGTGTGCCCTTCCCGTACCAATTAACGAAATCATCAATTTCAATTCTCGACGTGGTTAAAGCACAATCTAATCAGAAATTACTCAGTTACGGATTCATCAATTTCAATCTTCAGGAAAATTGAAGAACAATATTCGGTGTAAATCGCTCGAAATCACTGGAAATTACTTTCGAACCGTTTCAAACTCTGCCTCGTGACAATTAGAAAGTCATCAGTTTCAATCTTCGATCATGTTGTGGCGCAATAATCTGTCAGTTGAAAATTAGAATCGCTTGAAAGACAATTATAAGAAAATCATCATTTCTTCATAATTTGAAGCACGATATTAAAACGGGAGGAGGAAATTAAAGCAAAGGGAACGTTTCGAACGACATAAATAAAGTTATAAATCTACTCGCGTCGTGTCATGGGGGTTCATCGTTGTCGAAACGATTCGCGTTGAACTTTGCCTCTCTGGAACGAGTGCAAATTGACCAGTTCCATCGCAGACGAATTTCGTTTCCGAGCGCATTAATTATTACGCGAACCCTCGTTAATATTCCGTTTCGAAAACGTTCGACCGATCGTTACGATCGAAATTTCACGGGAAGGTGAAACTCGCAGGAAGGTGTTAACATCCTCCAATTATCTGGCATCCGTAGAGACTCGCTGGAGCAAGGTTAATACTTCGCTTATTGAGCCGGTGTTAACCGAGTAGGTTAACCAACATGACCCTTACTTGTTAGAAGTTCGTACTATTTTCTATTTTATAAAAGTTAGCTCGTTTATTTAAATTTTCTTGTATATACTCGTTGATTTAAATTCTCTTGCAGAAATTAACAAAATAGAAACGAAATTAAAAGCATTTTAACAGATAGAGAAGCAGTTTAATAGAGCAGTTTAGCGATTTTGACTGAATATTTTCTGTTAAAAATTAAATAGAACCGCAACTAAAAGCGATTCATCAAGTAGAACCTGAACATACATTGAAGTGTTTCAATATTATAACTATCGCTGTACTTTGGGTACTTCACATATTCTGCACATTTTTATTTGGTATTAAATGCAGAAAAATCTCAGGTTTAACAATAACAAAGGCAAAAATAAAAATAAATATTGTTCCAACATTTTCGTGTCGATCTATATAAGTATAGATAATTATATAGATAATTATATAGATATTTATATTATCACATATATACGAATCGCAAAAAAATGTCGAAAGTTAGCTTTCTTCTATTGCTCTTCGGGACTTTGGTAATTAGTTCTCTCATTCCCCTCGAGTAGAACTCAATCCTCTTTCCATCAGAAACCAACAAAGATGTAGCCTAGTCACGGTCAACAGCTCCATGATGAGCCTGGTGTATCTATCGGTGATTTATCCCATTTCCTCGTGTAGGTTCACCCTGACCGGAAATAATCCTGATCGTAGAATTGCCCGCACGAAGACATGGAAAGGATCCAAAGACGATTAGACGAGAAAACCCTTCTTCGCTCGGTTCTTACGTGTTCTAGTAAGATGTTTTAATTTTCGACCTTATTTTTTTAAAACTTTTGAATTAATCACAGCAAATCGTTAAGCCAAGATTATGATATACATTTTGTACGAACACATAAATTGTGTATACATTAATGTTTCTCAGGATATTATAGTATGCAGTTATATATCTCGTATTTAATAAATTTGTATTGTCAAATTAATATTTTATTCTTTCTTATAATATTAATTAAATATCTTTTTTATAATATTAATTTTTATAATATATTTTATAATATAATATTAATATAAAATTAATATTAATTTTTATAATATATTTTAATATTATAATATTAATTTTTATAATATATTTTATAATATAATATTAATATTAATTTTTATAATATATTTATTAATTTTTATAATATTATAATATTAATTTTTATAATATATTTTATAATATAATATTAATATTAATTAATGTGTGTCAAAAGTTGAATTTTTTATATTTATTTATTTATTTACATAATATAATTAATCCTTCATAATATCGCAATAATTTATATCACATAATATCCCTCGACTTTAGAAATTAGCTTCCTCGTTGCACTTGACAACAAAACCAATCTTCTTTCTATCAGCAACTGAGTATACAGGTCACGTAAAAAAACTCCATGACAACTCTGGAATACCACGTGATTTATCCCATTTTGATGTAGAATAACCCTGGCCAGAACTAATCCCGACCGTAGAATTCTCCGTGGCGAGGACAGTACGTTAAGAACGATTAAAAGAGAAAACTCCTCTTTCAAGGAGTTGCTCGACTGCTACGTGTTCGGCGTATCCTTAACCAACAGTCGACGATCGAACGACAGAGGAGAAAGCAACGGTTCTTCTTCGGTAATTGAACCTTCTCGTATTGACCAGCGATTTCGTTATCCGTATTTCGCTAAGTCGGGATTCAGAGACGCGGCGGCATCGTTTCTAAGAGACGATCGAACGACGACGTGGAAAAAGTTGGTCGACCAGCGACCGTGTATTAAGGACGATTGTCGCGAAGCGGACGAGCAGAAATGGCGCAATATTGCGAATACTTGGCCGAGCAATTCAGAAATTCGAGGGTGGATTCAATCGAGATCTATCTTTATCGTGGCCGATAAAGCCTGCGTTCTGTTCTTCAGTGAAAGAAATAGTGGCCGCGACGGGAAATTGCAGGCCACGAAGTTTCTTTCGCGACCGAATACTGCGATCGTCGTTCTTTTTCTTCTTCTTCTTCTTCTTTTCTCTATTCCGGGGTTAGTCTGAGGCTTTCTTATCATTTCGCGGCGTTTATTCCTTTGCAGGGAAGGCCGGGGTTTTGATGAGAATTCTGTCGTTTCGATTTTATTCAGTGGCAAGGTTTGATATGATAGATGATCTGTACTATTGTATATATGTGTCTGTGCTATCGTATTGTGTATGTTATACGCGATCGTATCGCAAGTAAGACTAATTTGCTGTGATTGAGTAACAATATCGTGTCATCAAAAACATGAATTGAAGATTAGAAATTCGAGGAGATGTTATGAATCAGCGCGTCGAATTTTTCTAAAATTTCTTCAAACTCTCGTCTATATTTCTATATTTCGCAAATCTACATATTACACTTGTTATTTTACATACTTATATATTTTAAGAGTCCAGGAGTTAACCAGCGCGAGTCGCTTTTCGTTAAGATCGACTGGTACAAATACGCTTTTGTTGATGAAATCTTTAGCCCACGGAATAGTTTAGCCGATGCTATATAATTATTACAAGACAATAACAAAACTGTTCTGACAACTGATGGTTTTGTTAACGGAAAAATATTATAAGTAATTCTTAACTAGAAGCGACTTACACTAATTGGCCTCTGAGTTATTGGATATCGATATCTTTACTTTAATAAACTTTTCCTGATATTGTATAAAATAATAGAGACGCGGAGTTTTATAAAATCAAAACAAAGGAGGATGTAAAAAGAAATTACAAGAAATGTAAGAAAATTCTTTGCAACCGGTACTTTTTTGTTCACGTTATACACACACACACACACACACACACACATATATGAAAACTTAGGAGTTACTTGTCAGAAGACCTAATATTTTCTATGTTAGACCCAATAATTTGCAGTATCGTAAAATTAAAGCTTAAAATTTTTTCGTCTCGTTTATTTCGAAAATGGCCACGTATACTGAATCGATCTCGGAGAGCTCGAATTCATGAAACATGGCAGCAGCCGAAGCTGTCAGAACCGTAAGTCGGAAAAATTTGTAACGGGGACATTCCTCTCCCGAAATATCCAGTTCACGCAAGAGGTGTTGAGTCAACGTACGTTGCATGTATCGACCTGTGCCAGATATCGATTCGCGATGCTTAATTACTCGTAAACCGTGGACACATCTTGCCATTCGATTACTGGTGCAAGTTTATTTCGATCGGACTTTAGTCCCAAAAACTGGGAGCGCCAGCTCCAATTCGATTAACGTGTCATCGAATTGTGAAATTGCAAAATCGTTCGATATTGGTAAATTACAAAATGTTTCAATAACCTGGTTCGATGAAAATCGACGATCACGTCTGTGAGATATTTCAATGATGATTTTACGAAAGTTACCTGATATTTCCAGATGAAATTGTAACGAATTGTGTAATTTATTATTCCGCGAACTTCTGTGTCGACAGACATGGAACTGTGAAAAGTTTCTTCTCTGAAAATTAAACAGTAACCGTAGACTTGGATGATGAAATCGAATAATCGAGACAAGATGAATTGAGCGAATGCTTGCCTGAAAAGTAATAGTTATCTGAGCTTGTCACACTTATCTAAACAATCGCAATTGTCGATCACTTGTCGGATCTATTCACGCTTCTCTAAGGACAGTGATACACTACTTGTCTGACTAGTCGCAGGAGTATACCACTAGTTAGGTTTCTGGAGTACACCACTACACAAGTACACTAGACACATTGATTGTCCGATCAGATACAGGTGTGGATCACTGATTTGAATAATAATCGATATTCATAGGGATAACAGTAATTTATACTGTCCGATCAGTGGCGAACTTATTCCACTCTCACGTCACATAGTTCTATAGTAAAAATGAATAAGAATCGTCGGAAAATTTCAACAGTTCCACCTAACTCAGAATTTTATGCGTTGCGAGAGAATTTCTATGAATTTCTTTTTTTTCATCAAAGACATTTAATTAAATAATTAGTGCTTCAAGGTGCGTACAGTCGTTACAATTTTATTTTATATTTTCTAACAACCAACACATAATAATATTAATTCATTCGATTGATTTACAAATTCTGAATAAATGAAAATCAAAAATAAAGAAACTTCGTTCGCAAAAAGTTTTCTGAGAGTACAACAGCTCTAAAAATGAAAAGTTTCATTTCTAGAAATGAGGAAAATTTCAGTTCTAAAAATGAGAAAAATTTCATTCATTTTGTAGTAATTTATGACAGTTCCACCTAATTCAGGATTTTATCCGTTTCGAGAGAATTTTGTTTTCATCGAAGACATTAAATTAAATAATTGATGCTTCAAGGTGCGTACGATCATTACAACTTTACTTTATATTTTCTAACAACGCATAATCGCGCATATTAATTCATTCGATTGATTTACAAATGAAAATAAATGAAAATCAAAGATAAAGAAACTTCATTCGCAAAAAGCTTTTCTGAGCATACAACAGTTCTAAAAATAAAAGGTTTCATTTCTAAAAATTAGAAAAATTTCATTCATTTTGTAGTAATTTATGACAGTTCCACCTAATTCAGGATTTTATGCGTTTTGAGAGAATTTTTTCTTCATCAAAGGCAATAAATTAAATAATTAGTGCATCAAGGTGCGTACAATCATTACAATTTTATTTTATATTTTCTAACAACGCATAATCGCGCATATTAATTCATTCGATTGATTTACAAACTCTGAATAAATGAAAATCACAAATAAAGAAACTTCGTTCGCAAAAAGTTTTCTGGGAACTACAACAGCTCTAACAATGAATGGTTTCATTTCTAGAAATGAGAAAAATTTCATTCATTTTCTAGTAATTTATGACAGTTCCACCTAATTCACGATTTTATGCGTTTCGAGAGAATTTTTTCTTCATCAAAGGCAATAAATTAAATAATTAGTGCATCAAGGTGCTTCAAAGTGCTTCAAGGTGCGTACAATCATTACAATTTTATTTTTCTAACAAATATTTCAATTTTCTAACAAACAACGCATAATCGCGCATATTAATTCATTTGATTGATTTACAAACTCTGAATAAATGAATATCACAAATAAAGAAACTTCGTTCGCAAAAAGTTTTCTGAGAACTACAACAGCTCTAAAAATGAATGGTTTCATTTCTAGAAATGAGAAGAATTTCATTCATTTTCTAGTAATTTATGATAGCCTGCTATCGCGTAATGTAGCTTGCTGGCTCAGCTCGAAATTAAAGCAACCGTTCGCCAGCGATTATATAAATAAAAGCAAGCCCCCTCCGCGGTAATA
Organism: Frieseomelitta varia; assembly: GCF_011392965.1. Taxonomy (NCBI): domain Eukaryota; kingdom Metazoa; phylum Arthropoda; class Insecta; order Hymenoptera; family Apidae; genus Frieseomelitta; species Frieseomelitta varia. The sequence goes on along the minus strand of NW_025109978.1, from coordinate 197,539 downwards.
AAACTAACCCTCGCTGCTCTTAATCCATCCGATCCCACACCTAGACGGTGTCGTTTTATCCGATAACCCTGACGGAAAGTCGAAACGTTGAACAGCTGGGTGTTCGGCGAGATCCCTGTCCCGGGTATCGCCGACATCGTGATATTTCCACGAATCGTGTTATCGTCATTTTAACTCGGAACGGTGATAGATCCAATCTGATCTATCCTAGGGAAATTACGTCCTACTGAGCTGCAGGGAAAGAACTCGTTCGCCCTATCGTGAAAGAGAAACGCACATGTTGGAAAAAGATACGCACGAGAAACGAACATGGATGAAGATGCGATGCGCACGAAGAATTTAATAGCCCGCGGTTCAACATTCACGCGATGAATATATTTATAACGAATAAAATAACGGAGCAAAATGTAGTAAAATTATTAGATTCGACGAAGAGTAAACGAAGCGACAGGCATTCGATCTTCGTGCATTTACAGTGTAGTTTATTATTATTAAATACACTTTATTTTCATATTGATAATCGATCGACATTGAAACATATTTTACATTTCATTTACTCGTTCGTACCTCCGATAGAAATTTTCATTTGGAAATTTACATTCCCCAACAGTTAACAAACGTTGGAGAAACAAAAAAGGGGAGCATGCGGCGAGTTTCCTGGATCTCATTCGGTTGCAATGAGTGCAAAAAAAAAAAATAGTTTTGTTCGACTCGCGTACATTTATCGTGCGAGGTGGACTGGGAAATCGATAGTTATCTCTCTTGGTTTCGGTTGACTCGACGCGGTGTAAGGGATCTTGGTTACGGCTGCGCGTAGAGGTGGGAAGGCGTTGCTACACGGTATAATTTCGAGTGTTCCGCTCGAGCTCGGATCCTCGAAACGGTGCTTGCCTCTTTAACTGAAACTTTCGATTCAACACTCGATTACGAGAGCTGAGAAACAGCTGTAAATTCGTCGGAAATTTCATTCCGATTCGCGGCATTCGCAATGCATCGGGTGATTCCCTATTGCTTTTGTCACGTCATTGGAATTTTGGATGAAGTACTATTAACTGATAAATAATATTTTCTATATACACGTTCGATACACGTTGCATATAAAACTACAGGGTTCTTCATCATAAAATGTGTTATAATGTACGAAATACACGCTTCGTTCAAAATTCGAACTGTTAATTTTTGAGAAGCAGTTTCCTAACAGATAAAATTATCGTATAAATTTATTATTAAATTGAAGATAATACATTAACGTGTATTTTTTTTTTTTTTTTGCAATATTAAACTT